>NC_066512.1:5302725-5409162 GCF_024679095.1 Eriocheir sinensis
TTGTGATATCTCTCCAATATCCAGTCACCTAGCGATTTATAGGACGTAATATGTGCACTACGTTATCATTGGTACGTGGCACAATGCATTTCTAGGCTCTTCCCAGAACCGGAAACATGTCCATTGCCAGCAGCGGCCTCATGCCCGTCCGTATTCTATTGTTTTTGTGAGTCCAGGGGCATACACGAGTCGCCTCATGAGTCGCCTCGTGAGGCCTAGTGTGGACGCGGCTTAAGGCGTGGTTCCCACTATTCCGTTTTCACGGATCCGTCGACCGTCAGTGACGTCATCGACGGCGGTGACAGTGGGAACCGGGGTCCACCCGGGCCCGCGCGTGGAGCTCCGTCGGCCCAGGCAGAGATGAATCCAAGTTAACTTTTGGGTTCGTGACGGGGGCGGTGGTGTTGAATATTCTACATATGAAAATATGAAATGGAAGTACAGTAAAGTATTGTATGACGCGGATTCGTAAGGCGCGGTTTCCTATGACGCGGTATGGTTTCAGAACCGTGTGTTCAGATCACGCTCATACAACCATCTATGACGCGGTTCGTGGTCTTCCCTGGCCAAACGAGCGCTGAGTTGCCAGGTTGGATTTTTTTTCCGAGGGGGAAAATCTCATGGTGGCGGTTGGGTAAATATTCACTTCATTCAGTGTGTGTGTGGGGGGAGGAAGGAGAGAGAGAGAGAGAGAGAGAGAGAGAGAGAGAGAGAGAGAGAATATCCATAACACCGAGATATCCACTCATGCACTCAGTCTCAGCCTCTCACTCGTGTGAGGAAGAAATGAGGGACATCATGAGCGACTGGCTAGTATTGGTACCGGTACCGAGCAGTCTGGTACTAGTACCTGCCCACCCCTAGGTTCCAGTACCGACCTGACGACTACACAGTATATATAAGGTGCAAGGTACATATGCTCAGCATTCCCTCGGTGACAGGCGATGCGAGCACGGTGTCCCAAGAACTAACCCCCGACAAAGGCGGAAACCACTACGGTCTTGGTCAATCCTCGCACGGCAAAACACGGTACCAGGACGGTATGTGCCCGATACGTGCCCGGCAAGTGCTCGGCATCACACGGTTCACCCCGGTAAACACCCCGCTAAAGCAGCACCGCCTATATATTGGGCACCCTTGCCAAAGCAATGATAGCTGAGATGAGGTCAGGGTTGCCAGGTTTACTCAGGGATTTGATACCAAATACTTCAATTTTAAATACCAGTTTGACTTTTCCAATACCAAACTAATAATATTACATATATGTTTTTCTTAATTATTGTTTCCACTCGGTGTGATAAGTACGACCAGATTCATGGGAACCTTTCCACTTCGACACAGTGATACCTTCACAGTTAAGAGCCGGCAACTAACCGGAGGCGGGAGGTGGTGTGTCGCTGCGTTGTGCGTATCTGTACTTTACGAGACTTATACACGTCTCGAGACTCTAGTACAAAAAAGCGTGTTAACCGGAGGGTATGAGAGGGGGAGGAATAGGGTAGGGATGGCCTGGGGAGGAAATTAAAAGAGTTGTCGGGGGTCGCTACCTGCATGGCCGTAACTAATGATTATTTATTCGTTGCCTTTTAATACTAATCCTGTTGTCTCTGGTTTGCAGGGTGACGGTGAAAATTGAATGATGCAGCACAGGTAAAAATTCACCCCGAACGTTCCAACTAAGATATGAAAATATTAAACTTTTAAATACTATTAAAAAGATAGATGGTTAATGGGGAGCTTGAACTGTCTATGTACGTTTTTTTTTTTTTGTGTGTGTGTGCGTGTAAGGGGATGTATAAGTGGAAGTATTCCTTTATTTTTTATCTATTTTTTTATAGTACAATACCAAATTTCATTCGTTTCATTACCAAATTTGAGTCGAATACCAATCACAGTGCTTCAATACCAAATGGCAACCGTGGCCTTCAAAGATTGCTCCCCCTCCTATAGGAGGGTGCACGGGCCTTTGCCAAAGGCGGCCCGTAGCAGGGTGCCGACAGACCGACTTTATGGGCGATCGAAATCTAGCCGACCAAGTCAGTCTGTTGACGAGGACTGGCGTGTCTCTGTACAATCCTGGTTCTAAGATTCATCTCCTTAAGGGAAGCGGGCCTTTGTATTAATTAATTATTTTAATTATTACAACCCTGGGGGGGGGAAGATTGCTCCCTCTTGCAGGAGGGAGCATAGGCCTTTGCCAAAGGCAGGGAGCCGACAGACCGACTCTATCGGGGATCGAAATCTAGCCGACCAAGTCAGTCTATCGACGAGGACTGGCGTGTCTCTGAACAACCCTGGATCGTCATCATCATCGTACGGGGGAACGGCGTCGGGCGTGAGCCGCTGGTCAGGGTGGGGGTCGGGAAGTTAACGGTGTCAAGTGGCGAGCGGGAGCGGGGAGGCGAAGGTGGCGGAGGTGGGTTGGAGCGGTGGTTACGGTCACGCACCCTCCCCATTACCACCCAATCCTCATCAGAAGAGTCGGGGAGCGGGATAAGGGCCGCCTCATCGCTCTCACTCCCCGACTCAAGGCGTAGCTGCTTATCTGCAGGCGACTCGGAGTCGGAGCTCTCCGAGTCGCTAGCGGGGCGGACACGCTTGTCCGTGGACATCCTAAAGATAAGACAGCCCCGGGGGCTATATAACAAAAACAAAACAAAAATCTAGCCTACGGAGAGCCGGTTAACATACGGCAGCGGAGGGCTACAGCCAGCCCACCCTCTAAAGAGCTCGGCAGGCGCCGCTGTCGCCCGAAGAAGCACACAGCAGCAGGAAGGCTGCAGTCGCGTGTAACTGGCGACGCGTGACCAGTGACACGTAGGCAGTGTACACTGGCACGGCAGAGCGCGGGCCAGATTGCTCTTAAGGGAATCGGCTACAAGTAGCGCTAAAACTGGCTAGAAAATGGCTAAATTCTTATGTAAATGGCTAAAAAAAACGGCTGTTTTTTTTTCCGGCAACAAAAAGAAAACTTAATCAGAATGTATTGTGATTATGATGTAGTCTTTTCTTACCTTGGAGTTACATGTCTTGGAAAATGATGCTGAGCACTTCATCGTCTTGTTCCTCAGTAGACGCCGACGACGTTGATGGCTCATTTGCTGCACTTGACGGTGAGTACTTCTGACTCGAGGCAACAAGATCCAAGACATCATTTGGGAGATCGTAAGACACACAGGTTTGCGACATTCGCTTCAGCCCATAACGTACATGCAGTAATGCGTTAGTGGTGTCTGCTTGCATTTTATTTCTTAATTTGGTCTTTATTATGTTCATTTGGCTGAAAACCCTCTCAATTTCTGCATTTGAATGTGGCAAACTTAGCACTGTTAGCGCAATAGATGAGAGCTCATGATAAGGGTTATTGTCTGAAGCGTCTTTGTACCTGTTAACCTCAGCCCAAAATTTTACAGTGCCTTTTGTTTCAAGCCATTTTACTAGGGTTATATTTGACCACTGAAGCTCAATTTTTGTTATATCCTCTGCACTAACATTTAATAGTTCCAAGAGAGGGGCAATGGAGTTCTTTACCACACGGAGAGTGTTTCCAACACTGAATAGTGACATGGTTCTCAATACGCGCACGTTGTCTGGAAGCCTATGGCGAAGTTCTGTGATTAGAGTCAAAAGGAAATGTTTGCATCTTTCCTGTAGATTCCCCTCTAAATTCGCAGATTCATGCTTGGGCAGGTCTGATAACAGTTTCTCAGTTTCGTATCCAAGATTCACCTTGGGGGCCACATACTCTTCCAGGTTGCAAGTGAAGGGATCTATGCGATGCTGGTTGCTTGGCAATATGACTCGAGCTTCAGCTCGAGCCACATCACGAGACTTAACCTTGGTAAAACTTATTTTTGCTTGTCGGGAAGAAGAAAAGGGTGCACTGTTCACTTGGTGTTTCTTGCTCTTTGCGTGATCCTTTATGTCATAATATTTTGCTCTGAAAGTTGATTTACAATATTTGCAAAGAACACTTTTTTCGTCGTTAGGAACTTCTGCGATCCAGTCCTTGCATATATCATCTTGCAGCCACTGTTTTCTAAACTTCTGTGTGTATGTTCGCTGCTTAATTTCCTTAGCCATGTTTCCCTGTAAAAAAAAAATAATAATAATAATGATCTTCCCTTGGTACTGTGATAGCGACGTTTGGGCAGGGTAATGCACACTGAACGGCAAACGCACCGTTACGCACGTGAGTCAAACAGTCACTGGTACGTAGGTACTGGGCTGTGATAGCGACGGTTGGGCAGGGTAATGCACACTGAACGGCAAACGCACCGTTACACACGTGAGTCAAACAGTCACTGGTGTGATACCGTACTGGGACGGCGCGGCGACAGAATCATGACAGGAAGGATACTTGTCAGACGAACTGTTGTTGGTTACGAGTTACGACTTCGCCCAACCCTTCCCCTCGGCTCCCCACCTTCTGCTATCAACTATCACCACCGCCACAATTTCCCAATACTCATAATATAAAACATTTCTAACGATAATTTATTCCATAACCTAGTAATTTATATAAACAATGTTCTATTCACACGAAAATTTCTTTATCGCAGAAAATCGGCTAAAAAATGGCTAACTTTGGGAGGGCTTCGGCTGCTTTTTCCGGCTATCGGCTAAAAACAATTTTTTCTGGCTAGAATCCGCTAAATCCGGCTAAATCTAGCCGAAAAACGGCTAATCTGGCAACACTGGCGCGGAGCAGGGTGAAGTGTGCAATGCTGGGCAGGGAGTCGGCGCGCGCGAGGTGGAAGGCGCGTGGTGAGGGCTGGCAACTCCGGGGAGTGACACGTGAACAGGGAGCACTGACACGGTGACTAGGGATGGGCAAGTACCGTTGAGTACCGGTAGTACCGGTACCGAAAACTCAGGTACCGTTAGTACCGGTACCGGTACCTTTACCCGAAGGAGGTTTTTTTTTTTCTTAATGACTTCTGATGAAATTCCCAAATAAATTTTCTGTAAAGAAAACTCTCTCTCTCTCTCTCTCTCTCTCTCTCTCTCTCTCTCTCTCTCTCTCTGAATGAAGTGAATATTTATTTTTTCGAAAAAAAAATAGCATGTATAGTTATTATGGATGTACTCGATCATAGTCTAATAACAATAAAAATATTTATTAGCAACCTAACAAAAAAATCGGACATGAAGAATTATCAATAAGTCCAATAAATAAATCCGAGCAACTGGTACCGGTACCGAGCAATCTGGTACCGGTACCGTACCGTTTAGCTGGTACCGTTAGTACCGGTACTGGTACCGGTACCTGCCCACCTCTAACGGTGACTCGCAGCCTGGCAGTAGCAGAGCAGCTCAATCGCTCGTCCGCGAGAGCTGTTGCTAGACGGTGGGGTAGAGCAAGATCTACAGTACCAGGTCTCCTCATTTCCGACGTATTTTCGCAGATGCTGGCGCACTCACGTCACCAGGCTGTTCGAGGGTAGGTTCAGCGGGGCCGATGGGGTCAGTCGCTCTTCCAACCTCCGTGTAGTAACAGCTAGCTGGCAGTCGCTCCCAGTTTCTCTCTCTCTCTCACACACACACACACACACACACACACACACACACACATGTAAGCTAGTAATAAGAATGGAGTAGAGGGTATCTACTCATAGTCATTGACAAAGCACATTATAAGAATTACATATAGAAAAAATATGAAGTAGGGAGATATACAAAATATTACAGCTGTTATGCGTACATTTGCGTTTGTGAGTGAACACACACCACACACACAATACTACTACTAATAATAATAATGACAGCATCAACATCTGGGGGCAAATATGGGGTATTCTTGAGAGAGAGAGAGAGAGAGAGAGAGAGAGAGAGAGAGAGAGAGAACGGGGAATATAGAATAGTTCCCCGTCTTCCTCACTGTCTCACAGCCAGCTGACGTCACAGGCTGCGCAGTGGAGGTAAAGTGAGGAGACCTGTTACTATAGATCTTGGGGTAGAGGTGTGCGCGCTGCCAGGTCCGGGAAGCCAATCGGTGACCCTGGGGGGGAAATATTGCTCCCTCTTGCACGAGGGAGCACGAGCCTTTGCCAAAGGCGGCCCGTAGCAGGGAGCCGACAGACAGACTCTATCGGCGATCGAAATCTAGTCGACCAAGTCGGTCTGTCGACGAGGACTGGCGTGTCTCTGAAAAGGTGACCCTGGGGGGGAAAGATTGCTCCCTCTTGCAAGAGGGAGCACGGGCCTTTGCCAAAGGCGGCCCGTTGCAGGGAGCCGACAGACCGACTCTATCGGCGATCGAAATCTAGCCGACCAAGTCGGTTTGTCGACGAGGACTGGCGTGTCTCTGAGAGTGACCCTGGGGGGGGAGATTGCTCCCTCTTGCAAGAGGGAGCACGGGCCTTTGCCAAAGGCGGCCCGTAGCAGGGAGCCGACAGACCGACTCTATCGGCGATCGAAATCTAGCCGACCAAGTCGGTCTGTCGACGAGGACTGGCGTGTCTCTGACTGGCTAGGGTGGTCGGTTTTATATAAGCCTGGGCCAGTGAGTTGCCAGCTACTGCCAGCCAGTACAACGGTTTACCCTGCCGTGCGCATTCCTAGGACACCGTACTCACACCGTGAGAACACCGGGGGGAGAAATTATGACCTGGTAAAGGCCGATACGCGTCCGGCAAGAGCCGATACGTGCACGGTGCTTGCCCGGCAGAGACACGGTAATGAAAAACATTATACGGTGTCGGCACGGTATCTCGTGATCAAAAATTCTGTCGGGCCGCTCTCGGATAAAGTTATTGTCGACTGCGGCTTTTTTGGCCGCTAGCTGGTGCGTGTCGGCGTGGAAAGATGTGCGTTCGTTGACCGCCGACCAGTGCCGATTTTTCCGTGGGCGTGCCGAAGTAACCCAATTCGGCGCGACTCGAGATGTACTGGGCGTTGGTGGGACAGGGCCTTAATCTAGCTAGCTGTTATCCCTTCTTCAGCAGCAAGTACAGCGACAGCAATCAATAAGTCGTGGTTAATGCTGGCCATGTTTGTCAGGGAAAGGCGCACGGCGGAGGGACGGAGTCTATCTCATCCGTGCCGGGCGGCTGCTGTTGTGGTGACGTAATTTTTAAGTCATTAACGTCAATAGTTAGAATAGTGAACATAATTATTTTTCCATACTTTCATAAACTGAATAAAGAGGGTAGACTTAAATAAATGCCTAAAATAAGAATTTAAGATAACTTTTTTTTTTCTTTACCATGTCCTTTATACCAAAAGAAAGAGGAAAAAAATATTTATAAGCAAATAATTAACTTATTACTTATTTGAAATTATTATGTAAAGAACGCCTAGAATATTTTTTTTAATTATTATTTTATAAAAAAATAATAAATATCATTATAAGTTTTAATGATCGGATGATCGGAATGATTAATCGGAACAGCAGTACTTATCGGATCAATTGCCCAAAGTGATCGGATGATCGGGGATCGGAACAGCAAAAAAGTGATCGGTGCCCATCACTGAAAACCAGTCATCACTTGTAGGTGCGCCATTTTGAAATTTGAATTTTGGGAAAAGGTGTATATGTTGTGTGAATGTAGTGTGGTGTGGATAAAGAGAGGATCTGTCTTTAGAGAGCATGCTGAACTACTCTCTGGTGTTGGTGAGACAATAGGGAAACGGTTAGTGAGGACATGGGAAGGATCTTTGGAGGGCTTCAGCTCCCTTCTCACCCCCCATATATACCTCACCGGGAGTGGCTTGCGCCCGTTCGGTAGGTGTCTTCCTACCTACTCCAGCCAAATAGTAATAGGTTCTCACTTGACGCAGGCTTAAGGGCCGGAGAAAAAATAAGCGCTGATGAACAACACACTTGTGAGACCAACACTGGCATGCTGCTCCACAGTGTGGGATCCTTACACACACACACAAACATTTATAAGTTAGCACTAATCAACACCAAGGTGGCTCGGTTCATTATAAACAATGAACTTGAACACCAGGCATCACAACACAGATCAAACAACAGATTAACATGTAACCTCTTCACATGTGCAGACAAGCACACACTTAAAATTATGTACAAGATCACATACACTTACATTGACATTGACCCACACACATACTTACAGGACGCAAACAGTCAGCGTACTTGTAACAAACTCAGCCAAAAATACCAAACATATCACACTAACACTGACGCATGTACAGACTCATACTTTCCACGCACCACACGTGACTGGAACAGCCTCCCCCTACAGACTTTAGACTGTGGTACAATAGACTCATTCAGAAAACAAATACACACTCATTTGTCACAACACACCAAGACTAACTAGTAGTACACCTATTCACTTCCCTTCCCTACACACTCGGCACCCCAGTTCCCCCAGCAGCCAACACAAATATCCGTGTTATGCACCTGTACTGGTGCCCTGTGCATTACTTGTCAAGATCAAGACAACACACAGCTTATCAAATGCCTCCAACTTTACCTAATGATAACACTGCTGAACTATAACTTCCTCATTCACTCAGCACAAATAGGGTCATGAAAATCAAGATCAATTCTATCCTCCGGCATAAGAAAATAAAGCAAAACTACTGTACAAATGCATTTATTTAACTAATAAAAACATTGAGCACAATTAACAACAGGTACAATTTTTTTTTCTTATTACACAGATTAATCAAGAAAGAAACTGAATTTCAAGACATTGCTGGGTTCCCAGGTGTGATTTTTTACATAGAATTACATAGAAAATCAGACCACACAGACCCCATGGTCCAGACTTGGTGGTCTGTCCTTAAACCTAAGTGATTTTACATTAATCAGAAGACTCCAAAACGTTGCATTTCTACTCTAGTTGATATTAAGTTGAAGGAAGTGACGGTCGAGCTTATTTTTGAAGGAGTCAATCGTGTTACACTGGACCACTGATGGTGGAAGCTTATTCCATTCTCGCACTACAACGTTGGTGAAGAAAAATTTTGTGCAGTCTGAATTTACTTGTCTACATCTGAGTTTTACGCCATTGTTCCTCGTGCGCAGACTGTCATCGATCATAAACAATGTTGATCTGTCTACATTCGTGAAACCACTAAGTATTTTAAAACATTCGATCAGTTTTCCTCGGAGGCGACGTTTCTCAAGAGAGAACATGTTAAGGGTAGAAAGCCTTTCTTCGTAGGACTTGTTGCGCAAGGAAGGGATCATTTTCGTTGCCCGACGCTGAACACCTTCTAATTTAGCAATATCCTTTGCATGGTGGGGGGACCAAAACTGTACCGCATATTCCAAGTGGGGTCTGACTAAACTGTTGTAGAGCGGGAGTATTACATCTTTATTCTTGAATAAAAAGTTTCTTTTAATGAAGCCCAACATTCTGTTCGCTTTATTTGCTGCATCGATGCATTGCTGTGAGAATTTGAGGTTTGACGCGATTTTGACCCCCAAGTCTTTGACGCATTGAACGCTTTTGAGTTTAACGCCGCGCATTTCGTATTCGAACTTCTTATTCCTCGTTCCAACTTGAAGGACCTGGTACTTGTCTACGTTAAAGGGCATCTCCCATCTATCCGACCAAGCTGAAATTTTGTGCAAATCCTCTTGGAGGCTTTGCCTGTCTTCGTCAGTGAGAACCGAGTTACCAATCTTTGTGTCGTCTGCAAATTTACTAATGCGGTTATTGAGTCCAACATCTACGTCGTTGATGTAAATAATGAAGAGCACTGGGCCAAGGACCGAGCCCTGAGGGACGCCACTAGTGACAGGCGCCCACTCTGAGTTAAATCCGTCAATCACTACTCTTTGTTGTCTGTTGCTCAACCAATTCGCGATCCATTGGTTTACTTGACCGTCAATACCTATTTGCTTTAATTTGTAAAGTAATTTATGATGCGGGACTTTATCAAACGCTTTCTGGAAATCAAGATAGACTACGTCCAGTGATTTGGTTACGTCATAAACAGTGAAGAGGTCGTTATAAAAGGTTAATAAGTTTGATAGGCAGGATCTTTTGTTTCGGAAGCCATGTTGTGAGTCCCCAATCAATGAGTGGCTTTCAAGGTAACTCACAATTTTGTCTCTAATTATGCCCTCAAGTAGCTTACCTACAACCGGGGACGGGGACATTGATGGAACACGTTGAGACTCGAAATTAAAAAATACCCGAAACTATTAATAATGATTATCATAACTGGGTACATGTGAACTTTACAGTTTTGACTCACTCTAAGATTAGAAGAAACTAATAATGACACCTACAGAGTTTGTGACTTGAGCAAGTTGATAAATCCTGCCAGGAGGTACTCAGGATGAAAGGGGGCCCTGCATGGAGACTTGTCCGGATGGACTCTCGGACTTGGCGTTGTAGGGTGGGTGAGGCGACGCGCCCCCCAGTGTATGCCACCTTTGATAGATGACTGTATATTGATAATCCAAACTGGATACTTTCTACAACAATTGGAATGATATTCATGCCATCAAATTATACCTCGGCAACAAAAATATGATGAATTATAATTTTAAACAAAATGTCATTTAGGAAACTTAACATATTTGGACCTATAGCCGCATAATTAGTTATCTTGTACTTATCTTGAACCCGCGACCAGCGTGACGGGAGAGCCACTCCTTACCGAGTCGGCCAAAGAGGTAATCCACTCGACAAGTGGGTTATGGGAGGCCCCCTTATCAGGCCTAGTTGCCGCACTACAATCTAAGGCAACTGAACCTTACTTGATGGATAGCAATCTACTGCTGCTAGATTAGCAATTGATTACCATTTAAATATAATACTGAATTGTTACTGCTTCACTCATTGATAATCTAACCTAACTGGTATTTTTTTGTGATATCAGTGACCCAAATAACACAATAAAGTCACTGAAACAAACGATTCATCCTTACATTATGCATAAATGGGGGTTACCAATGATGATGAAAATGAAATAGTAGCCTACCCATGTTTATAATAATGATGAATAGTAAATCAACATGTATCGGCAATAAACACGTCAGTTACTGTAAGGTAAAGGTAAAGTTGAGGGCATACGCTATAGCAGCGCGTGGCCTCGGTGCTCATGCCCGTCGCATTGGCCCTTGAGCCTGTGGTGGGAGGGAGCCCATTACCCCGGGACACAGGGCCAGTGTGACATCCGGGTGGGTGCTATTCTGTATAAAACACAGCCGTCGCGTTTCACTCCCCTCACTCGCCCGGCCACAAAACCCTTGCCCCGCCATACATATATGGGTCTCCACACATTTATTCATCCAACTGTTCTCGTTGAAAGCCACTACAGGCCTCTTGCTGGGCCCGAAATTAAAATTTCAACGCCCCGCCCACTGCACCACTTTTAACTTATTATTCATGGTTTTCGGCACATATCTATGGGTAAATATGAAACTGGCATACAGTACCTACAATTTCGGATCACCAGGCACCACCTGGATGCAGTGGTTGTAGCAAAAAATACCCAAATATGGGAAATAAGGCATGCAAATGGCGGCGGCGGCGATTGTCTTGGTCCTGGCCTGGGTCTTGGGTCGAAAGTGATCTGCCCAACCCTGTTCTCCAGTGGGGTCTCTCCGGGTCACCCAGATCCTCTAAAATGGGTGCAGGCTGCGGCGTCAGCTGATCGGTTCCGCAAAATGGAACACGCCAGATCACGACCCAGAAACGGGTTACGCTAAATGGAAGACGCTACTATAGCTCATTAATATCAACTAAATTGAAGTAAACAATGGATGTATTCCCTTGTCGCATTGATTATCAAGGATTTGTCTGTATATTTATTTATCAGCCATCATATTTTCATTAAATAGAAAGTGGTACATTTTGTGGTACATTTTTAAAATTTAGTGGTACGAATGGTACTTTTTCAGTGCAACATGCGGTACATTTTTTTCTTTCGAGGTGGCAACACTGGTAGGGAGAGAGAGCCGTGCTGCGGTACAGAAGAGACGTGTGCTGCCCGCTTGTGTGTGCCCTGCCCCTGTGTGCCTTGCCCGCTTTTGTGAGCCCTGTGCTGTGTCTGCCCCCCTCTGAGTACTGGGAGTTACTGTGCCTCGTAAACCAGTGTTCTGTGCGTGTTGAAGCTGTTCAGTAAAGTAGAAAACCTACACTGTGAGCCTCTTTGCCCTGCCTTGTCCGCTCGTGGTGTGTTGGCGGCCTTGGGGAGTGTGGCCTCGTGGTGTGTCTTGCTGTTCTGGAGTGTTCACGACCCGCGTGCGGTGGTCTGGGGTTGAGGCACACCGTCTGCCCGTGCTTGGGGTGTGGTGTGCGGGCCGGTGGTGTAACATTTGGTGTCACAGGTAGGGATGGGCAAGTACCGTTAATTTGAGTACCGGTAGTACCGGTACCGAAAACTCAGGTACCGTTAGTACCGGTACAGGTACCCGTACCCGAAGGAGTATTTTTTTCATCTCAATGATTTCTGATGAAATTCCCAAATAAATTTCCTGTAAAGAAATCTCTCTCTCTCTCTCTCTCTCTCTCTCTCTCTCTCTCTCTCTCTCTCTCTCTCTCTGAATGAAGCGAATATTTATTTTTTCGATAAAAAAATAGCATGTATAGTTATTATGGATGTACTCGATCATAGTCTAATAACAATATCAATATTTATTAGCAACCTAAAAAAGAAAAAGAATCGGACATGAAGAATTATCCAGTAACTCCAATAAATAAATAAAATAATAAAATAATGGAAACGGGAGCTGTGATGGAAACGGAAAGCAGGACAAAATGGTGGGAACTTGGGGGGACGGTCAGCGAGGCAGTGAGTCAGCGTCTCCATACAGGCCCCATACCGCGTGATGCCACATGGAGGCGGGCAGGCGAGCGCCGAGCGTCACTAAGATCCAGACGGTAGCGGTACTAGCGGCAATGCGCAGTGCCGAGTGATCATGACGCTTCCCGGCCCCAAAGTGATCATGAGGCTTCGCGGTACCAGGTACCGGTATGCGGTACTGTGATGATCAGTACCTGGAGATATCCACTCACTGAGTGGTGATCTCTCTCTCTCTCTCTCTCTCTCTCTCTCTCTCTCTCTCTCTCTCTCTCTCTCTCTCTCTCTCTCTCTCTCTCTGTCTGAATGAAGTGAATATTTATTTTTTCGATAAAAAAATAGCATGTATAGTTATTATGGATGTACTCGATCATAGTCTAATAACAATAACAATATTTAGTAGCAACCTAAAAAAAAAAATCGGACATGAAGAATTATCAATAAATCCAATAAATAAAATCGAACAATCTGGTACCGGTACCGTACCGTTTAGCTGGTACCGTTAGTACCGGTACTGGTACCGGTACCTGCCCACCCCTAGTCATAGGAGTGAGGATTAGTGAACAGTGAACAGTGAGGCTCGCCGTTTCGTCATGGCGTCTCAGGATGGCCGCCGTGAAGACGAGGAGGCGGGCAAGGCCGAGGATGGTGCGGGAGAGTTTACACCGAGCGAGATGGACTTCATCGCTGCCATGCTGGCCAGTATGAGGGAGGAATTGGATAAAAGGGCAGACGAGAGGGCCAGAAGGCTAGACGAGATAGCACGCGAGCTGGCTCAGAGAACAGAAGAGAGGGCATGCGAACAAGCTCGGAGGGCAGAAGAGCAGGCCCGCCATCTTGCCGAGATTATCCTGTGCAGTTTCTCGTCTCTGAAAGTGGAAACGCAGCCATGCACGGACCGGGCCTGCGACAGCGTGAGGAGTGAACGGCTGGAGGAGGTGCAGCAGACCTTGGAAGGCGAGGTTCAGGGCCTGAGGGAGGAAGTTGTGGCGGAGAGGCAGCAGCGAGAGGTGGCAGGCCGTACATGGAGGAACGGGGCCCAGTTCTGGCGGGGAGCGCCAGGGCGGCGGTCCAGCTGGAGCCTGGTAGCGTCGTGGTGGAGCCAGTTACTGCCGCAGGAGGTTGGGGAGCCAACGGAGCCGCTCCCTCGGGTCCAGCCGGCGCCGAAGTCGGACCCATTCACCCCGCCTGGTGGCCTCCATCAACCCCTCCCTCCCCTCCATGCCGGCCGGCTCGCAGGTCACGTGGTCCGCTCTCTCTCCATTGCAGCCCCTCACTTCCTGCCGTTCGGAGAGGCGGCGACGAGAGGTGGCAACGTCGTGCGCGGAGGAACAGGAAGAGTCACGTGTGCTGGCGACGGGCGCCGTGGTGGCGGACTGGCTGGGCTCCACGTGAAGCCTGGTGGCGTCGTGGCGGAGCCGGTGGAGGCTGCAGGAGGCTGGGGAGCAGTCGGAGCTGCTCCCTTGGGTCCAGCTGGTGCTGGGGTCGGACCCATTAACTCCGCCTCGTTGCCTCTCTCACCGCCTCCCTCTCCAGCATGCTGGCCGGCTTGCAGCTCACGTGGTCCGCCCTCTTCCCGCTGCGGCCCCTCAGCCTCCCGACGCTCAGGGAGGCTTAAGCCAGCGGAGCACGACGGGAAGCTGGCATGGGAGGCCCAGTTCGAGATGCTAGCTGCTGCCCAGGGCTGGGGCGAGGCTGAGTAGGCGCTGCAGTTGGCAACAGCGCTACGGGGCTCAGTGGACGAGCCAGGCCGCTTGGCGGGGAGCGCCGAGAGGACCTTGGGGCGGCCTGACATGCTGGCCACCACACGACTCCAGGACGCGCCACAGAGGCTGTGTGGCGTCACGGGGCACTGCGTGCAGTCCAAGGGCCCAGTGGAGGCTCGTACCGGCGTGGGCAGCGCTGTGGAGCGCCGGCCGGTGGACGTCGCCCATCGAGATGCTGGGCCTCGACTACCTGACGCAGGGCGAGGCATGTGCCGACTGTGGACGGGAGCTGGAGAGGCTGCGCGGACAAGCGTTTTTGCTCCCAGAGGTTGGCTGTGCAGAGGTAGTCGCGGTGGAGCGACTGCACCTTGCCCCGGAGACGGAGGCCAGGGTCGTGTGTTGCCGGTCGGGCGCGATGCCAGCGGAAGGCACGGTGGAGTCCACTGAGGGCCTGCAGCTGGCTGATGGTGTGGCAGCTGGACAGTCTCGAAGGAGCGGGGGAGGAGTCAGTCACGGTGCTGGTGGCTAACTCCTCCGATGAGGCTCGGAAAGTACCCGCTACACCGTCTGCCCGTGCTTGGGGTGTGGGGTGCGGGCCGTTGGTGTAACAATACTATAATTCTTGTTTCGACTTTCGACATTTGCTTCGTAAATACGAACTTCACGCAGGAATTAGTTTGGCGGGGCGGAAGAATACTCAGAGAAAGGACAATATGAGCGTATCTCACTTCTTTTATATCACAGCCAGGTAAATACGGAAGGGGAAAGGGAGGAGAGTGACAGAGTGAGTCATGAAAAAAATACCGATAGAGGATGTAAGAATGGAGAACAAGGGAAAGTAGTGGAGGAAACAGGGAGAGATAAAGAGGATGAAAACAAGAAGGGTGTGGGGAGGGAGGGACAGTCATGTCAGGTCCTGAGGGAGAGTCAGGTGAGGTCCTGAGAGAGAGTCAGGTCAGGGCCTTAGTCAGGACATGACCTGACTCTCACTTCCGCCCCTCCTTCCCCACACCCTTTCCATTTCACCTTCTGTGTGTGTGTGTGTGTGTGTGTGTGTGTGTATTTACCTAGTTGTATTCACCTAGTTGTGACATACGGGAAAAGAGCTACGCTCGCGCTGTCCCGTTTCCGTATCCGCTCTTATCCAATTTTTCCTTAATTAAAATCATGAATGTTTCTTGCACAAACCACCTCCTCCTCCAGTCCATTCCACAGCTCAATGCTTCTGTTTGGGAAGCTAAACTTTTTCACATCTCGCCTACACGTGGTCGCCTTCAACTTCTTTCCATGTCCTCTCGTTTCTCTCTCGCTCCACAAACACAGGTTCTCTCTGTCCAGATTCTCCACACCGCTCGCCATCCTGTACACCGCTATCAGGTCTCCTCTTTCTCTTCTTCTTTCCAGGGTTGTGAGCCCCATGCTATTGAGTCTCTTCGTAAGTCCGATCCCTAAGTTCCGGTACCATCTTAGTTGCCATTCTCTGTACTCTTTCGAGCTTTCTTATGTTCTTCTTTTCGTGAGGAGACCAGACCACTGCTGCATACTCCAACCTTGGCCTTATCATTGTAACTATTATTTTCTTCATCATCTCTTCATCCAAATACACAAATGCCATCCTTATGTTCTTCAGCAAATTCATAGCTTGTCCCGTTATCCTGTTGATGTGTTTGTCCGGTGAAATGTTCTCTGAGATAGTCACTCCCGAATCTTTTTCTTCCATTCCTCTGCATATGATCTCACTTCCATCTTATAATCATATTCACATATTTTACCACTCCTACCAAACTGTGTGTGTGTGTGTGTGTGTGTGTGTGTGTGTGTGTGTGTGTGTGTGTGTGTGTTTACCTAGTTGTAAACACACACACACACACACACACACATACACACACAGAAGGGGAAATGAGAAGGGTGTGGGGAGGGAGTGGCAGAAGGGAGAGACATGTCAGGACTTTGGTCAGGATATGACCTCACTCACTTCTGCCCCTCCCTCCACACACCCTTCCCGTTTCCCCTTCTGTGTATGTGTGTGTGTGTGTGCGTGTGTGTGTGTGTGTGTGTGTGTGCGTGCATGCGTGCGAGCGAGCGAGTGAGCGCATGAATGTGTGTGTGTGTGTGTGTGTGTGTGTGTATTGATATAATCTAATGGGGAAGGAGAAAGGGAGGAAGAGTGATAAAGTGAGAGATAAGACTAAAGATAAGAGGGTGTGAAAAAGGAGGAAACAAGGGAAATGAGTGGAGGAAATGGGACGGGAAAAGAAGAGAGAGGTAGGGAGGGTCAGGTAAAGGTGAGGAAGGAAGGGAAGAGAAAGGGTGTGAGTGGGAGAGAAAGAGATTAAAAGAGAGAGGTAGGGAGGGTCAGGTGAAGGTGAAAAAAGATGGGGAGAGAAAGGATGTGAATGGGAGGGAAAGATATTAAAATAGAGAGGAAGGGAGGGTCAGGTAAAGGTGAGGAAAGAGGGGGAGAGAAAGGGTGTGAGTGGGAGGGAAAGAGATTAGAAGAGAAAAACTGGGAGGGAGGTGAAAGGAAAAGAAGAAAGAAATGAGAGGGAAGGAGAAAAATACGGGGACGCAGAGGGAGAAGAAAGAAAGGAAGAGGGGGAGGAGTGAACCAGGGAAAAGACTAACGGCGCAATAGGCCGCGACGGAAAAAAAAAAATAGGTGGGTGACGTAGGTGCCTATTTAGATGTGTTCCTACTTACGTTGATTTTTATCGTTTTAATTTTTTAGGCTAGAAAATGCTTATTTTACCGTAAAATCCCGCAATATAGCGAACAATCCGAGATATGATACAATTTAAAAAACCGCGACACAGCAACACCGCGATAAGTGAACCGCGATATGGCGAGGGATTACTGTGAGTGTGTGTGTGTATATATATATATATATATATATATATATATATATATATATATATATATATATATATATATATATATATATATATATATATATATATATATATATATCAGCTTCCTCGAGGTTGGGCGTATTGTATCGTCTCCGCCAGTTCTTCTCCCCTACACAGATGCTGTCCATATATAGGGGCCTTGTCTGCCCTCGTATGGAGTATGCATCACATGTGTGGGGGGGCTCCATTCACACAGCTCTCTTGGACAGAGTAGAGTCAAAGGCTCTTCGACGTCTTCGTCTCATCAACTCCCCTCCTCTTACCGACAGTCATCTACCTCTTAAATTCCGCCGCCATGTTGCCTCTCTTTCTATCTTCTATCGATATTTTCACGCTGACTGCTCTTTCGAACTTGCTAACTGCATGCCTCCCCCCCTCCCGCAGCCCCGTTGCACTCTACTTTCTACTCTAGCTTATCCCTATACTGTCCAGGCCCCTTATGCAAGAGTTAACCAGCATCTTCACTCTTTCATCCCTTACACTGGTAGACTCTGGAACAGCCTTCCTTCATCTGCATTTCCTTCTGCCTGTGACTTGACCTCTTTCAAGAAGAGTGTATCACGACACCTCTCCACCCGAAATTTACCTCTCTTTTGGCCACTCTTGACTTTTGTCTGTTGTGGGAGCGGTGAGTCGTGGGCTTTTTTTTCTACACTTTTTGTTGCCCTTGAGCCGTCTCCTTTGTTGTATATATATATATATATACAGAGAGAGAGAGAGAGAGAGAGAGAGAGAGAGAGAGAGAGAGAGAGAGAGAGAGAGAGAGAGAGAGAGCTGGAGTAGGTAGGAAGACACCTACCGAACGGGCGCAAGCCACTCCCGGTGAGGTATATATGGGAGGTGAGAAGGGAGCTGAAGCCCTCCAAAGACCCTTCCCATGTCCTCACTAACCGTTTCCCTATTGTCTCACCAACACCGGAGAGTAGTTCAGCTTGCTCTCTAAAGACAGATCCTCTCTTTATCCACACCACACTACATTCACACAACATATACACCTCTTCCCAAAAATTAAAATTTCAAAATGGCGCACCTACACCAAGCCTCGGAGTCCCCGCCTGGCACAAATTCCCTCAGGGAGGACTCCCCTTCTGGCTGCCGACCCGAGAGGTGTCTTGATAACTCCTCGAACCTCTTTCTTCTCAATTTCTGCAACATTCGCGATCTTCGCTCTAATTTTCATTCTGTGGAACATCATCTCTCCTCCTCTAAACCTCACCTTCTCTTCCTTACCGAAACACAGGTTTCTGAGGCTACTGACAGCAATCTCTACTCTGTTCCCTCCTACTATCTCTATCCTAAATTTCAATCCAAAGCTGGATGTTGCGCCTACGTGCGCAACGACATCACTTGCTCTCGTGCCCACGACCTTGACTCTTCTGAATTTTCCACCATCTGGCTAAGACTTCATTGTCATTCTATTACTAAATACATCTGTGCTGTTTATCTCTCACCTAACTCTACCAACTATGTAAAATTCTTTGACTATTTGAATTCTAAAGTGGAGTACATCTTGACCCACTCTCCCTTCGCTGAAATCTCCATCCTAGGAGATTTCAATGTTCACCACCAGCTTTGGCTTTCATCCTCTTTCACTGACCATCCTGGTGAACAAGCCTACAACTTTGCTATCCTCAACGACCTAGAGCAGTTGATCCAGCACCCTACACGTATTCCCGACCGTCTTGGAGACCGGCCCAACATTCTAGACCTCTTCCTTACCTCAAACCCTTCTGCTTATTCTGTCAAACTGTTCTCTCCGTTGGGCTCATCCGATCACAATCTTATTTCTGCATCCTGTCCTATCGCTCCTGTACACCCTCTGGACCCACCGAAGAGGCGATGCTTCTGGCATTTTGCTTCAGCTCGGTGGGACGACCTGAGGATGTACTTTTCCGATTTCCCGTGGAATGATTATTGCTTCCAGGATAGAGACCCCTCTGTGTGTGCTCAACGCATCACAGAGGTGATTGTCTCTGGAATGGAGGCATACATTCCTCGTTCTTTCTCTACTCCTCACGCTAAAAAGCCTTGGGTTAATCACGCTTGTTCTCGTGCTGTCAATGATAGAGAGGTAGCTCACAAAAGGTACCAGAGCCTTCAAACTAATGCTAATTATGAACTTTACATTTCTGCCCGAAATCGTGCCAAATCTATTCTCCGACTAACCAAAAATTCTTTCATTAATAGAAAATGCCAAAACCTTGCTTTCTCTAACTCTTCCCGTGACTTCTGGCATCTAGCCTTAAACATCTCCTCCAACTTCACTTCTTCATCTTTCCCTCCACTCCTCAGTCCTGACGGCAACACTGCCGTCTCATCTATCTCTAAGGCTGAGCTATTCTCTCAAACTTTTACTAAAAAATCCACTCTGGACGATTCTGGGCATATTCCTCCTAATCATCCCCCCTCTGACTCCTTTATGCCTGTTATAAAGATTCTTCAAAATGATATTTTCTATGCCCTCTCTGGCCTCAATCCTCAGAAGGCTTATGGACCTGATGGAGTGCCTCCTATTGTCCTTAAAAACTGTGCCTCCGTGCTGTCACCCTGCCTGGTCAAACTCTTTCGCCTCTGCCTGTCAATATCTACCTTTCCTTCTTGCTGGAAGTATGCCTTCATACAGCCTGTGCCTAAGAAGGGTGACCGCTCCAATCCCTCAAACTACCGTCCTATAGCTTTACTTTCTTGTCTATCTAAAGCTTTTGAATCAATCCTTAACCGGAAGATTCAAAAGCACCTTTCCACCTCTGACCTTCTATCTGATCGCCAGTATGGGTTCCGCAAGGGGCGTTCTACTGGTGATCTCCTAGCCTTCTTAACTGACTCTTGGTCATCCTCTCTTAGCCGTTTCGGTGAAACTTTTGCTATTGCGCTGGACATATCAAAAGCTTTTGATAGGGTCTGGCACAAATCTTTGCTTTCCAAACTACCCTCCTACGGTTTCTATCCTTCTCTCTGTACCTTTATCTCCAGTTTCCTTTCTGACCGTTCTATTTCTGCCGTGGTAGACGGTCACTGTTCTTCCCCTAAATCTATTAACAGTGGTGTCTCACAGGGTTCTGTCCTATCTATCACTCTTTTTCTGTTGTTCATTGATGATCTTCTTTCCAAAACGAACTGTTCTATCCATTCCTACGCCGATGATTCCACTCTGCATTACTCAACTTCTTTTAATAGAAGACCCACCCTACAGGAACTTAACGACTCAAGGCTGGAGGCTGCAGAACGCTTAGCCTCAGACCTTACTATTATTTCCGATTGGGGCAAGAAGAAACTGGTGTCCTTCAACGCCTCAAAAACACAGTTTCTCCACCTCTCCACTCGACACAATCTTCCAAACAACTATCCCCTATTCTTTGACAACACCCAGCTATCACCTTCCTCAACACTAAACATCCTCGGTCTATCCTTAACTCAAAATCTCAACTGGAAACTTCATATCTCATCTCCTACTAAATCAGCTTCCTCGAGGCTGGGCGTTCTGTACCGTCTCCGCCAGTTCTTCTCCCCTGCACAGTTGCTATCCATATACAGGGGCCTTGTCCGCCCTCGTATGGAGTATGCATCTCATGTGTGGGGGGGCTCCACTCACACAGCTCTTCTGGACAGAGTGGAGGCTAAGGCTCTTCGTCTCATCAGCTCTCCTCCTCATACTGATAGTCTTCTACCTCTTAAATTCCGCCGCAATGTTGCCTCTCTTTCTATCTTCTATCGATGTTTCCACGCTGACTGCTCTTCTGAACTTGCTAACTGCATGCCTCCCCCCCTCCCGCGGCCCCGCTGCACTCGACTTTCTACTGAAGCTCATCCCTATACTGTCCAAACCCCTTATGCAAGAGTTAACCAGCATCTTCACTCTTTCATCCCTCACGCTGGTAAACTCTGGAACAATCTTCCTTCATCTGTATTTCCTCCTGCCTACGACTTGAACTCTTTCAAGAGGAGGGTATCAGGACACCTCTCCTCCCGTGTTTTATCTTGCTTTCGGCCACCTCTTTTGTTTCTTTTTTGGGAGCGGCGAGTAGCGGGCTTTTTTTTTATTATTATTTTTTTTGTGTGTGCCCTTGAGCTGCCTCCTTTGTTGTAAAAAAAAAAAAAATTACATATATATATATATATATATATATATATATATATATATATATATATATATATATATATATATATATATATATATATATATATATATATATGGGCCCTTTAGACAAAGGGGCCCCAAGCTGTTTCATATATCCCTTGCACTAAAGTGGCTCTGTTAGCATATTTAAATGTAATCTGTGCTGCTAGTCCCTTGCAAGGGGGTTCTTTCAACTCACCTTCTTTTCCTGTGTTTGCAGACTTCCGTCAGCCAACTGTGAAGCAAGTGATGGAGACAGCTGCCAGTGCCGCAGTCCCTGCCACTGTGGTGCAGCAAGGATCACACCTTTGCAAGGCTGTGCAAAGGACAGGCATCACAAACAGTGTTGTGATTGTCATGATTCCAATTGACATCACGTCTCTCTTTAGATATGTAAGTATATTAAAATTCCGCCACAATATTGCCTCTCTATCTTTTATCATTATTTTCATGCTGACTTCTCTTTTGATCTTGCTAACCGTATGCCTCCCCCTCTCTCGTGGCCCCACTGCACAGGACTTTCTACTCTTGCTCACTCCTTTGCTATCCAATTTCCTTATGCATGAATCAACCAGCATCTTCATCCTTTCACTCCTGTCTCTGGTAAATTTGGAACAGCCTTCCTTCCTCTATTTCCTCCTGCCTATGACTTGAACTCTTTCAAGAATGAAATATCAAGATACCTCTCCATCAATAGTTGATTTCTCGTTTGGCCGTTCTTTTACCGTTTACTGTTTGCCGTTGATGAAGTTTCAGGCCCCGCTCCACTGCTAGTGCAGCGCTCTGCGAGGGCCGTCAACAATCACAATGTTAGCCTCAATAATAATCCTCGATGCATTTATTCTCAAACATCATAGTGAGTGAGTCTTAATTGCTGTCATGAATAGTATCACAAATATCCATTGGTTCAGTTTTCATGTCTGATATTTTCGTTATAGTATCACAATTAAATATCCAACGATTATTTCCAACTCATTGAACATGTATCACACACAATTTATCATCAAGTACAAACACTAATTAATAGCCATGATCGGTTTTGTTACGAATTCGCTCAATTTCAGTCTGAAGAACTACACAACACTGGTCATTCGCTGATCGAGTGGTTGATTTCAGGCTTCTTGTACCTCACACAATTTATGGATTTCTCCTCAGCCATGGTGCACTCTTTTGATTTATGATCACCAGCACATTTATAACATTTTGGGGCTTCTCCATTGCTCTTAGCAGTACAGTTGGCCTTTAGATGGCCGTATCTCTGACAATGATAGCATATAATTGCATGGTATCTGTCTCTCACTGTGTATATTCCCCATTCTAATTTTAACTTGTTGTGATTCTTGTAAATCAGCTCTCTCACAGTTGGGTCGCACCTCAAAATGTAGTGTATCGTGTTTCCAGCTGCAAGCTTACTAAAAATCAGCTCAATTTTATTATCAACACCCTGAATTGTGCATAAGAACTCAGTGCAGTCTAAGATGGTCTCTTTTATTTTTTCCTTGGTCTCCTCTTTATGCATATTGCATATCATGATCTTTGGTTTCATTTTTCCAACATTCTTGGTACTAATTTGCTCAACAGACTCCAATTTTTGAGCAGCCTCAGCCCTTGTGTTCTCATTTTTCAAAGTTCATGACAATATTACCTCCATTTGTGAATCCTGAATCAGTTATTTGAATGCCATTAAATGCTTGGGAGACTTAATCCTTCATATATGTTGCCTTCTTTTCCTGGATAGAAGCTTTCACAACTCACCTCTCACTTCCTTTACTAACAACTCTAGGCCTGCCCTATCACCCTCACCCTATTCTACCCATTCACTCTCTCCAGTCCCTATTTCCTATTGTTTTAGATTTTGCCAAAGCCTTCGACAAAGTCCCGCACAAAAGACTTATATTAAAATTGAAATACTACGTTATTTCAGGACCTATTCTACACTGGATCACTGCATTTCTTACTAACAGGACTCAAAGTGTTCTTCTTGACGGATCTTCATCTGACACTGTTCCTGTTTCTCCAGGTGTCCCACAAGGCACCGTTCTAGGCTCCCTTCTTTTCCTCCTGTACATTAACGATCTTCCACTGTCAACGCCTAACTCTTCCACTAGACTATTTGCCGACGATAGTGTGCTATTTAGAGCAGTAAAGACTACCGACGACTGCAGACTTCTACAAATAGACTTGGACACCCTCCAGCGGTGGGAGCGCACCTGGCAAATGCACTTCCGACCAGACAAATGCAAACTGTTAAGCTTCACCAGAGCTCACAACCCCATCCATCACATTTACAGTCTCCATAATTCAGAGCTAGAATCAGTCCACGCACACAGGTATCTTGGTGTCCACCTATCCACTAACCTTAAGTTCAACACCCACATAGACCACATCAGTGCCACAGCCTGAGGAGGAATTTACATAACTGCACACCTGACATCAAACACATAGCTTATGACAACTTGTGAGACCAACACTGGAATACTGCTCCACAGTGTGGGATCCTTACACAACAGAAACATTGATAGGTTAGAACAAATCAACACCAAGGCGGCTAGGTTCATTACAAACAATTACACACGAACGCCTGGAATCACAACACGGATCAAATAACAGATAAACATCTCTTCACCTCCTCACATACGCAGACAAGCACACAGACTTACACTTGAAGTACAAGATCACAAACACTCACATTGACACTGACCCGAAACATACCTACACAACGCAAACAGTCAGCGTACTCGTAACACACACATCCATAAATACCAAACACATCACACTAACACTGACGCATACAAGCACTCATACTTTCCACGCACCATACGTGACTGGAACAGCCTCCCTCATCAGATTTTACACTGCGGTACAATAGACTCATTCAGAACAAATACACACTCACTTGCCACCACAACACACCAACACTAACAATTATACTTGATTCACTTCCCTCTCCTGCACACTCGGCTCCCCCGTCCCCCCAACAGCCAACACAAATATGCGTGTTATGCACTTGAAAAGTGCCCTGCGCATCATACATCCAGATCCAGATCCAGGAGATTCAACTTCACTTCCCTGCCTCTCTTTGCCACCTCAGCCCAATTGGCTTCAGCATGCTCAGCATGAAGCGTGTCAACAACTGATCCCAGCTCCTCATGCACATTCTCAGCCCTTGATTCAACCTCATCCTGAACCACAGATATTTCTTTAGATAATTCTTGCTTGAATTCATCCGATTTTTCCACAATGCTGGTAGCCAGAGATGCTTTATGGAGGCATGGGGTGCATATCCAATTTATTTTGGGTAATTATTCTGTTTGATCCCAGTCAAATTAGCACGCACTTCACATGACACCACCTATGACACAAACAACATCCAATCCACTTCTTGCCTGAGACTTCCACACAAACAAGCCCAAACCCCCAGTCCCTTGGCCCTGACAGCTATGTCGACACTTTGTGTGGAGCTAGACGCAAGACACATCCACTCAGGACCACGACCACTCACTTCCTATTTGCTTTCGTAGGAGCAGTGCTGAGCGGCCTTTTTTTTTTTTTCTTTTGGTTCTTGCCTTCGTGCTATTTCCTCTGCCGGGAGAAAAAGATAATCTTTTGTGAGAGCAGCCGCCTTTAAACAAAAAACATTTGTTTGTTTTTATTTAGTTTCAAGTAAAAATGAAAGAGACCTTCTTGTGTAGTCATTCACTGATTCATGTGTTTTTACTCAAACCCAAAAAAATGTTAATAAAATGGTTCTTAAACTTTCTCATGCATCAGACCCCTTTTCCTAAAACTAATCATGTGGCAGACTCTTATTTATGAGAAAATTGCCCCCTTACAATAGTCTAGAGTTTGAAAGGTGTTTGTTTGCTAGAATATATACTAAAATTGTTACTGAATTATTTATTAATGATTTAACTTTAACAGAACTTTTCAAGTTTTATCTCGCATAACTTTATTCATTCAGTTGTCAGTTACATTGTTTCAAGATATTATTATACATTTTATCTGATATTCAGAGTAGCCTGTGGACCCCTTGGAACGTTCTGTGAACCCCAGGGGGTCCGCGGAGCATACTTCAAGAAACTCTGTGTTTGTAATGACTAATCAGTTTCAAAATGAAAAGATGGTGGGTAGTCACCAAGCTGAGAATCAAAGGTGGTGAGCTACCTTTAAACTTCTCCTTAACTCTTATCTGGAACTAAGACAAAACTAGCATTGGCCAATCCTATCCTGTACTTAGCTGTTGGAGTTCAGAGTCGGGAGAAAGCAGAAGTCGAGGTAAACGTGGACACAGCTTCGTGGCAAGGCTGGCCCGAGTGAGATGTGTTCAGTCTGAAGTCTAGTAAGCGAGAGAGCCAGTGGTTGCGTTTCCAACCTCTAATGTCAATTGTGGTTACCACGTCGACCTTTGCCACATAGGCATAAATGAAACCTTCAGGACTTTAGCGAAACACTCCATATACCACTTCTAAATACTCTTTGTGGAATTAACTACCACCACTTGTTACTTAATTTTATCTGAAAGGCTGTAGATTAATAATTCCCAATCATACTATACATGTATATATAAATGGAATGGTTTCCACAGTGTTAGTAAATACACCAATAGTTTTCTTTTCTTTTTTACAGCATAACAGGAAGTCATAGGCAAAAACTAAGCAAAAAAGAAATGCTTCCAAAAAGTAGACAAGAGAAAATCCAAATTCAATATTCAAATATGATTGGAGAGGCACGTCGGACATGCTGATTGTCCCCGCTTTAAAGTGTTCATGTTGTGAGGAAGGCTGCTTTAGAAATGACCAGTGACAGGGATAAAAGAATGAGTATGCTGGTTAACTCTTGCATAAGGGGTTTATATAGTATAGGGATGAGCAAGAGTAGAAAGTTGTGTGAAGTGAGGCCACAAGAAAGATAGAGGCATGTGGTTGGCAAATACAAAAGAGTATTTAGCATGAAATTATTGACAGAAGATAAAAGGAAATACAACATGGAAAGTGAGGACATAGGAGAGAGTCTGTTAAATTTGCAGCACCCACTTATCACTTTATGTGTTCATTGTAGGAGGTGTCTGGCTGAATACTCCCCTGCTTCCCTCAGGCTCATTATTTTTCTTTACCTCCCTGACTGCGGATTTCCTACAAGAAGACATCACCAAGCTGAAGAAATGGAACAATGTGGCTTCTACAACTCAATGAAGAAAAATGTAAAGTCATGCACCTTGGGAGGGGATATCCAGCATACCACATGGGAAACACTCAGCTATCCACCACAGGGGCAGAGAAAGACCTGGGAGTGTATTTGACCAGGCTACCAGTGAAAGCCAAATCCGTGCCAATCGCAGCGGACGGGTTAACATCCCTCTCACATACTCTTCTTTCATTTCTCTCTCATTTTTCTTTGCCAACTTTCTCATACTGTTATCCTGTGAGGTAGTTTCCTCCTGCATTGCATTCTCTACAATTTAAGGGTTGTTTGTTTTTTACCCACATGTATAATAAAGTTATTCAGTGTTCATGGTCTTGGTGGGAAAACCCTTTATTGGTTCTTAAAGGATTATGATTCTGTTGTTTATATTTGTTTTCCCTTATAGATAAATCTTGCCAACAACTTATCATTTTGAACTTGTCTTCTGCATGCATATTGGTGAGTCACACTTTTTGAATGCTGGTCAACAAATAGATTATACCCACAGGTGTACGGTGAGCAGCTAGGTGACCGACTACCGAGATGGCTTGTTCTGGCCGAGGGAGGCGTCCCCGGTGGCCTGGAAGAGGTGCTGCAGGAGGAAACTCAGGTGGTGCTCGCTGTTTTTGTGCTTCCCTGGGTCTGCACATCTCACCTGTCTATCCATCAAGACAGAAGAGAGAGAGAGAGAGAGAGAGAGAGAGAGAGAGAGAGAGAGAGAGAGAGAGAGAGAGAGAGAGAGAGATTTACAAGAAAATCAGACCACACATACCTCATGCTCCAGACTAGGTGGTCTGTCCTTAAAGCTAAGTGATTCTACATTAATCAGATGGCTCCAAAACGTTGCTTTTCTACTCTGGTTAACATTAAGTTGAAGGAAATGACGGTCGAGCTTGTTTTAAAGGAGTCAATCGTGTTACACTGGACCACTGAAGGTGGGAGCTTATTCCATTCTCGCACTACAACGTTGGTGAAGAAAAATTTTGTGCAGTCTGAATTTAATTGTCTACATTTGAGATTTATGCCATTGTTCCTCATACACAAAGTGTCATCGATCATAAACAATGCTGATCTGTCTACATTCGTGAAACCATTAAGTATTTTAAACATTCGATCAGTTTTCCTCGGAGGCGACGTTTCTCAAGAGAGAACATGTTAAGAATGGATAGCCTTTCTTCGTAGGATTTGTTGCGCAAGGAAGGGATCATTTTTGTTGCCCGACGCTGAACACCTTCTAATTTAGCAATGTCCTTTGCATGGTGGGGAGACCAAAACTGTACCGCATATTCTAAGTGGGGTCTGACTAAACTACTGTAGAGTGGAAGTATTACATCTTTATTCTTGAATAAAAAGTTTCTTTTAATGAAGCCCAACATACTCCTCGCTTTATTTGCTGCATCGATGCATTGCTGTGAGAATTTGAGGTTTGACGCGATTTTGACCCCCAAGTCTTTAACGCATTGAACGCTTTTGAGTTCAACGCCGCGCATTTCGTAATCGAACTTCTTATTTCTTTTTCCAACTTGAAGGACCTGGCACTTGTCTACGTTAAAGGGCATCTCCCATCTATCCGACGAAGCTGAAATTTTGTGCAAATCCTCTTGGAGGCTTTGCCTGTTCATGGTCTTGGTGGGAAAACCCTTTATTGGTTCTTAAAGGATTATGATTCTGTTGTTTATATTTGTTTTCCCTTATAGATAAATCTTGCCAACAACTTATCATTTTGAACTTGTCTTCTGCATGCATATTGGTGAGTCACACTTTTTGAATGCTGGTCAACAAATAGATTATACCCACAGGTGTACGGTGAACCGAGTTACCAATCTTTGTGTCGTCTGCAAATTTACTAATGCGATTATTGAGTCCAACATCCACATCATTGATGTAAATAATGAAGAGTACTGGGCCAAGAACCGAGCCCTGAGGGACGCCACTAGTGACCGGCGCCCACTCTGAGTTTAATCCGTCAATCGCCACTCTTTGTTGTCTGTTGTTCAACCAATTCGCGATCCATTGGTGTACTTGACCGTCAATACATATTTGCTTTAATTTGTTAAGTAATTTATGATGTGGGACTTTATCAAACGCTTTCTGGAAATCAAGACTAATGGGTCTGTAATTACCTGGTAATTTTTTGTCTCCTTTCTTAAAAATCGGTGTCACGTTAGCCTTTTTCCAATCCGAAGGGACGATGCCTTGTCGCAAGGACATATTGAATACGATTGTGAGGGAGGAGAGTATTTCGCTCTCTGTTTCTTTAAGCAGTATAGGATATACTTTGTCAGGTCCGGGAGAGAGAGAGAGAGAGAGAGAGAGAGAGAGAGAGAGAGAGAGAGAGAGAGAGAGAGAGAGAGAGAGAGTTGTGTCCCCTCTATACTGTTTATTACAGCCACATAACACTCTCTGCCTCTCTTTCTCCCAAATATAATATACCAAGCTTAAGCATAAATAGATTAGTCATTCACAACAGTTTGCTGAGGTTCATGGTGGACTGATTATTGTATGACGTATAGATAAGTCGACAGATTGAAGAGGTTAAAGCTAAATATGACCAGCTGAGGCTCAGAGATGGGACCCCACAATCACACCTGCATATCACAACTAGGCAAATACACAAACACATGTTGACTAGTGATAAGATTTACCTTTTCACATCATAAGTTCTGGTGGCTTTCAGGTTCTGCTTGTGGTTCAGCATCCCCAGGGTGTTTATGAACTGCTCACTTCTCACATCAATGACTTTAACCAAGTGAGGTCAGTGGTGGCTTACAACTTGCCAATGTGTACAGACTGATAAACAAATAACATTACTCCTCAGATTTCATTTCAATATTTTAAAGTATTTTTATGAGGTGAATGTCTGAACCAAAATGGATCATTCTCTTGGCATCTTCCTGTAGCTGCTTTTTAGGAAGCTACATCTTGCTGGCAATTATTGTACTTATGGTTTTTCCTTGATTTATCTTTCTTAAAATATATAAAAGGATTATCCTGAAGACTGTTTGTCAAGTTAGATTTAAACTGTAGAAAGAAAATTACATTTTCAGAGATAAAATGTTTTTTCACCTACCACCTGCTGCTGCCTTGAGGGATGGTCATACTGATGGGGAAGTTAACCCACCAAGTCCCCAGCGACGATCACTGGACCCAGGGCAGAGACATCTCCTCTTGCCTCTGAATGTCCCTAAGGTAGTAGTCCACAAAGACTGAATGGGTCTTCCAGCAGGCTGCTTCTAAAATGGAGGCAATGGAACTGTTCTACCATAGAAGCATAAATGTGCCAATACCCCTGATGTCATGTGCCCGGACCTTGAACAAAGGGCCTAAATCCCCGGGAAAAAACTCGTGGGCTGTCTTAACACTTTTGCGTGTGGTGCGGACGCGACTATCCCCTCAGGTGCAATCGGGCAGCCCAATGGGGGGTCTCTTTTAACCTCTGTATCTCAAAAACTATTCATCACAGCTAAAACCCCAAAGAAAAGAAAGGCCCAGATCTAAAGGAGTTGGTTATGTATGCCTCTCCTGTGAACGTACATGCACGTTCTGGGAGTGTTGAATGTGAACACTTACGTCAGTGCGTGCGCAATGATCAGCCATTTTGAGAGAACTGCGGACATCTCTCTTTGAGGTTCTGGAAAGGTAATATTGCCAACTGCAATATTTACAACTATTTGGTAAAAAAATCAGTCAGGTAATAGGTGAAGCTATGCAAAAATGCCGCTATATTGGACAAGAACATCCACCAGTTACTCGTCCGTAAATTTTCCGCGCTGGGCTGATATGATTTTCCACCAAATTTAGTGGAGAACCCACTCAATTGGCAATCCTGTGTTGTGAGAAATATTGTTGGAACACTCTCATACACGGGAGATCTGAGTGCAGCTGGAGCTCACAGCGAGCGTTTAGCACCACCAACAAATACACCAAATACAACAAATACAATATACTGCGAGCATTTAGCCATGAAAGGGTTAATTGTATCCCGAAGAAAAAGGATATTGCCGGCTTAGATATTGGCCATTTGGGATCCCGCACCGAGATGAAAAGATTCCTATGCCGAGAGGGGGAAGATGTTGTTTGAAGGTATTCATGTAGAGCCCACACTGGGCAAAGCAGACACTCCTCATCCTCTCTTCCCACAACTGAGGAAAGGCTGTGAAGACGGAGCTCTCTAGGAATGGGGTTAAGGCCTGTTTCTGTCTTTGCCATAAACTCAGGAAGGTAAAACAGAATGAGATCCTCCCCCTGTGTGGCTGCGACTCTAGACAGGGCATGAAGCTCACCCTCCCTCTTAGCTGTAGCCAGGGCTACCAGAAAAAGGGTCTTCCTTGTCAAATCCCGTAAGGGTGACCGATTTAAGGGTTCAAAAGGAGGACATGTTAAGGCCTTAAGGACCCTGTCTACATGCCAGACGGAGCTCTGCAAGGTGGATGGTGTACTTGCCTTGAACAGGTCTTTATGACTTCCCGGAGAACTAGGTTTGAAGACAGATCGAAGACTTTAAAGGAAAACACGCCATTTAGCATAGCCTTGTACCCCTTAATGGCGGAGGCAGACAGACTGCAATCCTGCCTGAGAAAAACTAAAAACTCTGCAAACATTTGGCTGGATGGATTAGAGACAGTGTGACCTTCTCTCTTGCACCACTCCCTAAACATCTTCCACTGATATTGGTAGTTCATAAGAGTGGAATGCCATTTAGATCTCGCCAGGAATTCCGTAACTCGAGAGGAATAGCCTCTGTGACGGAGGATACACTTGATAGTTTCCACGCGGCTAAGTGTAGCATGGAGAGAGCCTGATGGAACCTGGGAATGTGGAGCTTACCAAGAAGGTATGCGCTGTGGAAGGCGCTGTGGGGAGTCCACTGAAGCTTGTATGAGATCTGGGGGACACTCTCTCTGTGGACAAAATGGTACAATCAGGATGAGGGTGGTGTAATGAGCTGTTCTCAACTTGTTGATAACCTTCCTGATCAATGGGAAGGGAGGAAAACCATGTAGGACGTGGTGATCCCAGTTGTACAGGAAAGTGTCCGTGGCTATTGCCATTGGCTCCCGAAATGGTGAGACAAAATTCGGAAACCGGAAGTTGAGCCTTGTGGGAAACAGGTTCACTGTGGGGTAACTCCACAGTTGACTGCAGATGTCCTGGTGAAGAGTCCACTCTGTAAAGATAATCTGATCCTGTCTGCTGAGGCAAGCCGCCAGGACATTGGACGACCCCTTCACAAACTGGGTGAGCATCTGGATGGCATGATCTTCTCCCCATTGTAGAATCACTTGTGCCTCTGCATTGAGAAGTCCCGAATGAGTCCCACCTTCCTTGGCTAAATACAGCAGGGCCATGGTATTGTCAGAGAACACCGTAACAGTCTTTCTGCGAACGTACTCTGTGAAGTGGGACAGGCCAAGGCGAATAGCTTTGAGCTCCAAGAGCTTGATATGGAGAGAATGCTCGTGTGGGGTCCACAGACCGCTCACTGAGTCGTGTAAAACTGACGCTCCCCAACCTAGGTTTGAGGCATCTGTGTACAGGCACACATCTGGGGATGACAATTAGAAGGACTGTCCTACTCGTAGGTAGTGATCTGACGACGACCACTAAAGATCCTCTAGAATTTCGCTGTCCCAGGGAACCGGAAAGTCGTCTCGATAGGACTTTCGGTTCCACGACCGGGAAAGACGTAATTGTACGCATTGCATCCTTTGTCTCGCCCCAGGAATTAGATGGAGGAGAGAGGACATGTGACCTAAGAGAGTTAACCAAACCTTTACTGGGGGAGATTGAACACTGAGGAGGAACTCGATTTGGTGGTATAGGTTCTCCAGGCACTGCCGTGTCAGGAAAACCTTCAAAAGAGGAGAACGAATCTCCATCCCCAAATATGTCATCGACTGGGATGGGGTAAGAAAAAAAAATCCCAATTGACCTGAATCCCCAGAGAGGCACACAGGTGAGAAAGGCAACTGGTCGCCTCAAGAACTTTCTGTTCTGAGTGTGTTAACAGCAGCCAGTCGTCTAAATAATGGAGGAGGCGAGTTCCCTGCCGATATGAAACCGCTGAAACTGGACATATCATCCTGGTGAAAACATGTGGAGCCGTGGAGAGGCCGAACCAAAGGGCATTGAACTGGAATTGACGACCCTTCCCAATAAAACGAAGGAGCTTGCGGCTGTCTGGGTGGACTGGGATCTGGAAGTAAGCGTCCTTGAGATCGATGGCCGTCATAAAGTCATGAAAGCGAACCGCGGACATGACTATTCTTACATCCATCCTGAACTGAGTGGTGATGACATACCGATTCAGGGAAGATAGGTTGAGGATTGGATGGAAGCCTTCGGTGGTGGCTTTGGTCACTACAAAAAGATGGCTGTAAAATCATGGAGTTGCTGGTGCCTCTCTTATTGCTCCATTTGCTAAGAGATGTTAAACCTCGGATTCCAGTGCCTTGCCCTTCTCGGAGGTGACTGGTGGAGGGGTAGCGAACGGGATCTTGTAGCCTTCGCTGAGGACGGTGAGAACCCAAGCCTTCGCTCCAATATCAATCCAGTCGTCCAACTTTTTGGCAAGGCAACCTCCAACTGGAATCCTCGAGGGGTGTGGGACTACTTGTGAAAATACGTACCCGTATTCTTACGGCGGGTATTAGGAAGAAGTCCAGAAGTAGGTTTCTGATGTTGTGGTGCTCTTGGGTGGTAAGACATGTCCGTGTGACAAGTTGATAATGAAGACTGGTGATAAGAAGCAGCACCTACAGGATTGGGTCGGGAACCACGTTCCACCAAAGGAGTGCCTGTAGTTGGACGAGGCTTAACAAGCACCTGAGCTGCCGCTTGCTGGAAAGAAATGGAAGCTGCTTTATCTGCTACCCGAAGGGCTTCCTTAACCCTATCTTCATCGAAAAGGAAAGCAGAGTCAATTGCCGACTTTCTTAGGTCCACTTTGGTCGCTGACTTGGAAACCAGTGGGAGGCGAGAGAGGATCGCCTCCTGCCTCATGGCCTTCACATTGGTTAAGGCAAAAGCCGAATCCTTAGCAGTGTCCACCATGACCAACTGGATGCTTTGAAACAGTTGATCAGCCGGAAGCTTGTCCTCTTGTCCAGGTTGTAAGGAAAAAAAGAGCCTGCAGAATGCTCCAATACTCCAAAACAGGAAATTCTGTGCCTTGTGTTGGCTCACTAAGACTCCTTCGATGCGAACCATATCTGCATGCTGGACCACCACCTGAGGCTCCTTACCCTTAGTGTTAAGGGCAAGAGCCAAGTCAGTGTTTAGCTTAGCTGCTTTCCCTGCCAATTAATGCCCACTATCAGCGTAGATCCTCCCGAACCTGTTGGACGGGTAATGGGCAAGGGACGGCCAATAGATCCCTCAGTAGCAGAGATAAGAGCCTTGGTGGCAGTATCTAGGGAGAAATACATAGGCTGTGCCTTAGTAAATCTAATGTGTTTATCCTCCACAGGCCTGACTTCCCCTGATGGGGCTGGACGGCGAGCCTTTTGCGCATACCCAAGCGCCTTCGGAAAACAGCGGGCAATGTAGGAAATCAAAGTGTGAAAGATTGGGGGGTAAACTGTCGTCTCGCCCCATCATCTGTATTGGCTCTTGCACCAGATTCATCCTCCAAAAAATCTCCCCAGAGACCCTCAGGGGCCCCAGTGGAGGAAGCAGCTAGAGATGGACCCAGGATACCTGACTGGGGAAGTGGTGGACCAGGATTCTGTAGTGGTCCAACCAAAGATATTGGTGTTGCAAACTGAGGGTGTAGGACGACAGGTTGGATCTGAGCATGGTGGTAGGAGACACTGGAGGAAGTGGCTGTGTGGCTTGGAGCTCCTGTGTCCCTTGTGGACCAAGGAAGGGCATGCGTTGCACCCCCCTCTGACTGTTTGGGCTTGACCGAGTCCTCAATCAAAATGCCCTGGTGACTCACAGCCTGGCCCTCACCCAGGGTCTGTGGGCGGGGATGTTGGTCTGTAAATACACACCTGTCCCTGCTCTGATCAAGTCCTGAAGAGCCTTGACGTGGTTGAGCCAGGTCTCCCCCCCACCAGGGCATGCTCGCTTTATCCTCCATGGAATATCCTTGGGTGGCCTAGAACATTTACCCATGGAGGGAGCAAGGGAGGATGGTGCCTGAGCTAAACCTAAATCACCCCCAGACCTCTCCTGCCCCTGGTTACCCCCCACTGGCACATCAACTAGGAATAACTCTGCCTTGCGTCGAGGCCAGAAAGGGGGTTGGTAGTGGACTGCACTGCACCTTGAGCCGAGGGTAAGAAGGTAGCTGGAAAAGAGGCAGTATTAGCAGCTAACCTACTCTCTATCTCCTTAGCCACCAATGCAGACAACATGGCAGGGAGAGAACCTTGTTGGCTGCCTTCAGAAAGACCCAGGAAAGAAGCAAACCACTTGAAGAAGGTAGACATGTCCCAGGGAGAATCCTTAGAAGAACTGGGAATCTGGGACACTGAATCATCCGGTCCCACCGATCCATACACGAAACCACTGTCTGATCCCTAGGTCTCGGGTGACTGAAAAGCGTCACGCGAGATAGGGAAGGGGGTGGGATTGGTCCCAGCCCTTACATTCCCTGAAGAGAGGGAAGATTTCCTCTTAGCTTTACATTCTTGCCTCTTCTGCAATCTCTGCTGGTACTTAAGGGCACTGAGAACCAGCTTGGAACTCCACTCAGCACATTCGTGACACCTATTGTTTACATCACAGAAACCATCACGACAGACAATGCATACAGTGTGTGGGTCGTTGAGGGCACTCCCAATTACCTCCCTGCAACCAGAAGAAGCACAGACTCTCCTGGTGAAATGCGAAGACGAGGAATGATGAGACGAAGGCAAATAAGAGCCATATGAGGAAACAGTGTTGTGTTCCTGGCTGTCCACCTATCCCTGGCTGTCCTCCTGCGAACTGTGCATGCTCAGAAGCGAATGTAAACAAACAAGGACTCTTTGATAAACGGAGCAGTTCTCACGGATCCTCCGACAGCATGGTTTCTTCTTCTTCTTATTTTGACCTGTAACACTTTGTATTGCTTCTTAGGTCCTCCTCTCGTTCCTCTTTTCTTCTTATTCACTTATTCACACTTTCCTTTTCAGTATTGCATCACTTTCTGAAGCACTTCATCCTGAGCTTAGGTTTTCTGGCCTTTTCTTTCCCTGATTTGCTTGCCTATGTGCTTTTGCTATTTTCCACCATTACACTTTTCACTCAACTTTCACTGCTCAGATCTTTTTTCCCAGCAACATGCCAAGAAAATTTTTGTGTGATGTATTAATTTCACTGCTTCCTCCTTACATCCATATACAAGTCCTAACACGGTACTTATTCCTCCGTTTTCCTCCTCCACTCTGCTATGTCACTCCTCTTCCCCCAATGATCTCCACCACAGATGCTAATAGACTTTGCCTCTCCTCTTCATACCTGTCACAGGCCACTATCATGTGCTCTATTGTTTCTTTTTCCCTTATACAAACGCTACAGTTTTGGTCCTGCTCGTCTCTACTTCTCCCTTTCACTTCTAGAGTTCCAGTCCTTGCCTTGAACAGCAACTTACTCCGTCGGTCTCCCTGGTACCAATTCTCTCTTTCGGGCTTTTGTTTTCTCTTGTACCATTTTAACGTAGACTTTTCTGCTGCTCCTGCTTGACATTTTTTCAGGCCATTGTTGGCAATGCATTTCTTGATGTCCTTAACCCTCATTCTATCCCAATCATTGTCAAGGTTTTCTCTCCTTTTCCATCTAGCTATTTCTTTTTTCCATGAGGATGTTGTTCTGTCCTCTTTTATCTTTCTTCACTTACTCCATCAATTTTCTTCATGAATCCCATCTTGCCCTTTATAATTCTCTCCTTAAATGTACTCCAGCCCATTTCTCCCCTTAAGGCCTCGACGGCTGTGCCTCTAGGAGCACCCAGTCCCCATCTGCCCATAGTGTTCTGCACCTTTTCTAGTCTTGCCTGGTCTCCTTCTCTGTAGTCTGTTATTTCTGACCCGTACAGGCAATATGGCACCGCTATCCCTTTCCACATACTCCTGCCTACCTCGTATTTATTAATAGTCCTGCTGCCTGCGTTCGATCATGATCATGCCCACCATCCTCCTGGCTTTTCCTTCGTTTATTTTCCTTTATTTCTCTCCTCCTACTCCTTCTTTGCTGACCTCCAATCCCAAGCATGTGTACTTTTCCACTCCCTCTATTATGATGTTTCCTAGACCCTAGACCCGAGGCATTGTTGTTATATTATATGGCCTTACATTTCCTGGCACTGAATTTCATCTTCCACTCCCTCCCATACTCGTTGGTAATCCTCAGTAGCTCCTCCATATCTGCCTTGTCTTCTGCCATGAATACGATGTCATCTGCGTTCACTAAGCACCCAAGTTTTCTGTCTCCTACTCCTACTCCTTTTCTGATTTTCTGATTTTCACCAGGAGTTCTTCTAAGTAAAAGTTAAACAATGTTGGTGACATCACACATCCTTGTCTCACTCCAACATTGTTCTCCGTCCAGTCCGTGGTGGTGTCTCCCAATGAGAATTTTACCATATTTTCATTGTGTATCTCCTTTGTCACCTCTGCCACTTTACTATCTATTCCAATGTGCTTTAACAATTTCATTAGCTTGCTTCTGTCCACTGTGTCATATGCCTTTTCAATGTCTATAAATATCAGGTACAGCTCTTTTCCTTGCTTCTTATTTATGTTTATTATTTCCTTGAGAACCAACACATTTTCCAGCCCTCTTCTTCCTTCTCTGAATCCACTCTGTTCTTCTCACGCCTTGGATTCCTCTGCCCACACTTTCAGTTTTTCATTCAAGATTTTTCCAGATATCTTTGCCATGATGTTCATGACTGAAATGGTCCTATAGTTTTCTATTTCCTCCTCAGGTTTCCCTCCTCCTTTGTGAATCAGTGTTACTCTGTTTCTTTTCCAGTCTTGCGGGATCTCACCCTCCTCCAGTATTATTTGGAACATTTCATGCAGGACATGTTTGAGTCTTTCTCCTCCATATTTTATAAATTCACCGAGTACTCCATCCGCTCCGCCTGCTTTTCCATTCCTTATACCTTTTAGTGCTTTTCCACATCCTTCAGTTCTATTGTAACACCTCCCATTTATTTGTTGTCACTGTATATTGTTGGATCTCCCGCTTGGTCTTCTCAGTGTTGGTCTGCACTATGTTCCTCCAGCATCCCTCTATTGCCGTTCTTATCTGTTCATCGTTGCTGGTTTCTCTTCCCTCTATCCTCAGTTTCCCTTCCTGGTTGGTTTCTCTACCTCTCAGGTTCCTCCGCAGTCTTTTCCATCCCTCTTTCTCTCCTTCTCTTGGAGGCATCTCGTTCAGTTTCTGTGCCTGCTCCTCCTCCCATGTTACTATCTTCTTACTTATCAGTATCTGTGTTTTCTTCTTCTCCTTCTTATAGGTGTCCCATGCCTCTTGCCATGTTTGTCTTTACTGCTCCCCATGCTGCGTCACCATTTTGCTCAGGTCTCTCTGCCTCCTGTTCTATTTTTTCCTGGTTCTCCATGCTTCTTCCACCTCTTTGTCCCACCATCCTTTTAGCCTTGTCTTCCCTTCTTTGAATCTTTTGTTTCCAAATATATTTCTTTGCTTCTTTTAGTATTGTTCTTTTTATACTTTGTTCCCACTGGGTTATTGTTGCCTCCCCTTTCTCACTGCATCCCTGCATTTCTTCATCCAGTCTCCTGCTATAGGTCTTCCAGTCAGCTTCCGCTTTGTTCACCTCGCTCGCCCCTCCCCACCCCCCAAACTTATGAACCTATGATGCCCTCTAGTCCCCCAAAATATCTGCCAAAATTACAGGCATGCATATGCAAATTAGGACAGTTTTGGTTTTTGAAAATAGCAAAATGTTATTTCCCGTAAATTTACTCATAAATCACTGCGTGAAGGCTATTTATTGTCCCGTCACTTCACCTATTGCAAAACAGAGTACTGTAGAGGATTTATGTATGTTTTTCCTATGAAAGAATACAACAATATGCCCTCCCATGCTTGAAAACACTGGGGGGACAGCCATGTACAAGCGACCAGCTGCGTACACGGATCCGTGTTCACAGAGATTCGCCTTTTTCTTTGTAAACCAAGGGGGAACAGCCAGGAACAGAGGGCAGCCAGCACTGCTCCTGCCTGTCTATGACAACCTGGCCGTAGGAAGCCTCGCCGACACTGACCAACACAGGAGACGGTCAAAGCAAACTCTCCTGGTAGTGAGGTAACTCAGCTATAAGGCTAATATGAGAGACAGCTGGGCAGTAAACACAAGAAAGCACTGTAGAAAACTTGAGTCCGCAAGGTAGTGTGTCTCAAGAATGACAGTCACAGAGGATGAAGGCAGGGTTGCCATGAGTTGCCAGAGGTTGCCAAGGGTTAAATGCGACGTAAATTCTTTTGAATGTGGGATAAGACGGCTGGGTAGTAGGGAACATTGTAAATGCTAATATAAGAAGCAGGTTGTAAATGAAACAAATTATTATTACACTTCTATAATTTCCAAAATTTTTCAAACACTGTCCTAAATCCTCCTAATATCTCTTCACATCAATTTGTCCTTGCTTTTATTCCATCACTGTAAGGAATCATCTTATTCATATTAAATAATGAATGTTTTCTCTTGGAACACAGGTTTGAGATGATAGCCACTTGTCATGAGCGACATATGCATGACTGTGTGAGCCGCGTTGGACAGACTCTGTTCCCAAGTCCTTTGAAGGTTTATCAGAATTTCCGTGGACGTCAACTTCTTGTGGCCACGGTTGACAATGTACCCTACTTCAGGGTGATCCGATGGCCAAATGGAACAGTGGAGCCCGGCCAAGGGGTGGACTACAATGTCATCCATACCATCAGTCACTCTCTAAACTTTACGTGAGTCATTATTTTCATGTGGAGGGACTGGGTTCACTAGCAATAACTAGAGTACTTATATACTGAGATAGTAGTGAGAACTCAAAGATAGGACACCTTTTTTCCCAGCCAAGCAGTGCACACTGACCTCCTGCCCTGCCCATCCCTCAAAATCTCTTCTCCAAGTTCTCCTCCATGAAGACAAAGTCCACCTGGCCAGGCTGTGTAGCAGGCACCATCCAGCCTTTCTGAGATATCAGAAGAGGCTGCATGAAACTATTGTGGACAACTGCCGTGATTGCAACATAGCACCTCATACCATAAAAAAAAAAAAAACATTATGGAGGACTGCATAGCCCACAGTCACTCATTCCATATTATGGTTAAGGGACTAAATACATATCCCTGAACCATAATATGAAGGCATAAGTACTTAAAAGTAAAGAAAAATGCCGAATTAATCCCCTTCCCGTGGGAGGTCGGGGGTTTTGGGTGGGGGAGCATATTTAAACTACTACAACCGAACTTTACGACCTGCTGACGGGGGGCCTTTGCCCCCTCGAAGGGGGCAACCCTTACCTTTACTGGACGGAATGTTGCCACGTCCATCCGCCATTTCTCCTCTCCAAATACTGGTGAGTGGTGAGCCGGGCAGGGGCAAGCCAAGAAACAGCTGACCGCAACGCCTATTATACTCGTCGCACATACGAAACCAACATAAAAGCCTCTCAAGCCAACTACTTGAACCCCGGAATCTCTTACATTTAATACTCGATTTTCCTTTAACACTGGATCCCATATAGCAAGGGATGGGTTGTTGGTGGTAGCGAGTGTTCTAAGTGCTAATTGGTTCACGGATAGAGCTCATATCCGCCAGGGTTACTTTATTTGGGGGGGGGGGGGGGGGAAGATTGCTCCCTCTTGCACGAGGGAGCACGGGCCTTTGCAAAAGGCGGCCCGTAGCAGGGAGCCGACAGACCGACTGTATCGGCGATCGAAATCTAGCCGACCAAGTCGATCTGTCGACGAGGACTGGCGTGTCTCTGACTTTATTTGAACAAACATACTAAGGTCATTAGGACAAGCACAGCACACAGAATAGGTGTTTGTGTGTGTATGCGTGTGTGTGAATGTTGTACTGTGTTGGTTAACATTTAAGTGTTGGTGTATATGTGGAACAATGTGTAGAAGTGGACAACAGGAGGACATGGACGGAAAGTCAGAGATAAACGAGTAACAAGAAGAGTTAACAATGAAGATGCACAAGACACGGACAACAGAGAACGCGACGAGAAACACGAACAATTGGATGGCACAGGAGACAAGGACAAAGGGAGACGAAAACATTTCATATGAAAACACTTATTAAGTTTGTGCTTGCAGCGCCACATTTTCTGTCTCACCGGAAGAGACTATGCGACCTTTTAAGCGGTGGCTTGCTACAGGGTTACCTGCATCTATAGAACATGCGCAGTCGCCTTCTAAATGGCGGTGCCCCACACGGCGGCCATATTGGTGGCTTTATTTACAAAATATATATTTTCCCCGTAAGTAGAGTACAGAAACGCTTCATTTCAGGTAGACAACATCATTGCAATAGCTACTTTTACCCCACAATGTCGTTGGTCTTCACGGCCTTCCCCACTACCAGGTGTTTTAATTTTGTTGAAGGGGAGAGGAATATTATCTGTTATTCCTTATCATTACCTGTAGACGCAGTATATGTTTGATCCGCCGGTAAAACTAGAGCTACACAACAGTATGTGATAGCTTGGAAAGGCTAGTAATGCCGTGGGAGCAATATTGGAAGCGTGTAGTGATTCTCCATAATTACCGTCATGACCTTCCTGAAGGGCTTGAGGCTGCTCAGACAGACATCCTGAAGAACCTCAACAACAACAACCATTTCTTGTAATTATTCCAAAACCAATGGCTGTTTCATTAACAATCATTTTGGTCCCTGTTTTGGCTTTATAAGTCTTCCAAGACTATGTTAGTAAGTTAGTAATATGAATGAGCCACATATTTTTTTTTTTTTTTTTACATCAGAGGCCATAAAAGGAGTACAAAAAAAGCCCGCTACTCGCTGCTCCTATAAAAGATAAAAGTAAAGAGTAGCCAAAACAGAGGTCAATTTCGGGTGGAGAGGTGTCTTGATACACTCTTCTTGAAAGAGGTCAAGTCGTAGGCAGGAGAAAATACTGACGAAGGAAGACTGTTCCAGAGTTTACCAGTAAAGGGGATGAAAGAATGGAGATGCTGGTTAACTCTTGCATAAGGGGTTTGGACAGTATAGGAATGAGCATGAGTAGAAAGTCGTGTGCAGTGGGGCCCCGGGAGAGGGGAGACATGCAGTTAGCAAGTTCAGAAGAGCAGTCAGCGTGAAAATATCAATAGAAGATAGAAAGAGAGGCAACATGGCGGCGGAATTTAAGAGGTAGAAGACTATCAGTAAGAGGAGGAGAGCTGATGAGACGAAAAGCCTTAGACTCCACTCTGTCTATTAGAGCTGTGTGAGTGGAGCCCCACCACACGTGAGATGTATACTCAATACGAGGGCGGACAAGGCCCCTATAAATGGAAAGCATCTGTGCAGGGGTGAAAAACTGACGGAGACGGTACAGAACGCCCAGCCTCGAGGAAGCTGATTTAATAAGAGAAGAGATATGAAGTTACCAGCTGAGATTTTGAGTTAAGGATAGACCGAGGGTGTTTAGTATTGAAGAAAGCGATAGCTGAGTGTTGTCAAAGAATAGGGGATAGATATCTGGAAGATTGTGTCGAGTGGATAGGTGGAGAAACTGTGTTTTTGAGGCGTTGAAGGACACCAGGTTCTTCTTGCCCCATTCGAAAATAATTGTAAGGTCTGAGGCTAAGCCACTCTTGCTAAATAACCTTCTTCAGGCTACGTGTTCTGTATGTATTGTCTCCACCAGTTTTTTTCCCCTGCCAGATTCTGTCCATATACAAGGGCATTGTTCACCCCCGTATGGAGTATACATCACGTGTGGGGGCTCCACACACACACACACACACACACACACACACACACACACACTTTTGGACAGAATGAAGTTAAAGGTTCTTCGTCTCTCTTCTGATTTTGCTAGCTGTATGTCTCCTCCCCTCGTGTGGTCTCACTGCACACAACCTCCTACTCTTGCTCATTCCTCTTCTATCCATATCTTTTGTGCAAGAGTTAACCAGCATCTTCATTATCTCATCCTTTTCACAAGTAAACTCTGGAGCAGCCTTCCTTCATCTGTATCTCCTCCTGCCTAAGAATTGAACTCTTTCAAGAGGGGAGTATCAAGCAGAGGTGGGCGCCGTACTGAAAAATCAGTAGTGCGTTGCGGTAGTGTGGTAGTTTTTCCGGAGTAGTGCGGTTGTGGTAGTGTGGTCCCATTTTTTTTATTTCCCAGTGCGGTACGCGGTGTGCGATACTGCGGTAGCGGTAGTCACTAGTCAATATAAAAAAAATACTTCAGTGCCTATCCTGGCTATCCATTGATTAACTAATATCTTGTGAGATACAAAAAAATAAAGGAGGACTGGGGAGGGAGAGAGGGAGGTAAAGGAGGAGAAAGGGGGGACAGGGGAGTAGAGGACGGGAAGGGTAGGAGGGGCAGGGAAGGGAATGCAACTTTCCGAGGGAGGAGGGAGGGAACAGGGAAGGGGGAGGAGGATTCGGCGTCATGTGAGAGAGGAGGAAGCTGGGGGGTGGAAAGAAAGGAAGGAAGGAAGGAAGGGTGGTGCTTCTGCAGGGAAATGCTGGAGTGATTGGGAAGGGAGGAAGGGAGGTCTCCAGCGTTTGAGCGAAAACGAAAGATTACTAATTTAGGAAAGTCATGACAGGAAGAGTGAAACATTATTCAAACTGTCCAACATATTAAGACGAAACACATCAACTGCAACTGTTAATAGCGGCTCCCGTGGGAAAGCTGTAAGCCCTGGCGTCTCAGGCCTCAGTGAAGAAACCACTTGGAAATTTCATCGAGGAGATAATAATAATAATAATAATAATAATAATAATAATAATAATAATAATAATAATAATAATAATAATAATAATAATAATAATAATAATAATAATAATAATAATAATAATAATGATAAATAATTATTATTATTATTATTATTATTATTATTATTATTATTATTATTATTATAATCAAACAATATTGATCTTGGCTACATTGAAAAGAGAGAGAGAGAGAGAGAGAGAGAGAGAGAGAGATTTACATAGATTCACATAGCAAATCAGACCACGCAGACCCCATGGTTCAGACTAGGTGGTCTGTCCTTAAACCTAAGTGATTTTACATTTAATCAGAAGGCTCCAAGATGTTGCATTTCAACTCTAGTTAATATTAAGTTGAAGGAAGTGACGGTCGAGCTTTTTTATGAAGGAGTCAATCGTGTTACACTGGACCACTGACGGTGGGAGCTTATTCCATCCAGTCTGAATTTACTTGTCTATACTTGAGTTTTATGCCATTTTTCCTCGTACGCTAAGTGTCATCTATTATAAACAATGTTGAACTGTCTACATTCGTGAAACCATTACGTATTTTAAAACGTTCGATCAGTTTTCCTCGGAGGCGACGTTTCTCAAGAGAGAACATGTTAAGGATGGAAAGTCTTTCTTCGTAGGATTTGTTGCGCAAGGAAGGGATCATTTTTGTTGCCCGACGCTGAACACCTTCTAATTTAGCAATGTTCTTTGCATGGTGGGGAGACCAAAGCTGTACCGCATATTCCAAGTGGGGTCTGACTAAACTATTGTAGAGTGGAAGTATTACATCTTTATTCATGAAAAAAAAGTTTCTTTTAATGAAGCCCAACATTATGTTCGCTTTATTTGCTGCATTGATGCATTGCTTTGAGAATTTGAGGTTTGATGCGATTTTGACCCCAAAGTCCTTAACGCATTGAACGCTTTTGAGTTTAATGCCCCGCATTTCGTAATCGAACTTCTTATTCCGTGTTCCGTGATGAGGCGTCACTTGCAGCAGGGGCGACGAAGTTGGCCTGGTTAAACTCCTGCAAGGTTTCTACAGAGAGAGAGAGAGAGAGAGAGAGAGAGAGAGAGAGAGAGAGAGAGAGAGAGAGAGAGAGAGAGAATAGAGAAGTTACAATGAAGTTAAAAAAAACATATATAGTATGCACTATGGTCTATGTTAATGTTATGCATCAAAGAAAAATTTGTACGAGACATGATATTGAGCGGCGATCATGTTAGTGCTTGCTTGTAGTATTGCACACTGCCATGTACAGTCATCGTCAGAGGCAGTCATGGCGCACCGCCTTGGGTTGAGTGACAAACAGATTTACTTTGAGTTATCTATTTACTATTTAATTTTGAACAATAACTGAGAAGTCAGAGTGACTGAATCACTGATTCTGATGACTGATATCGATTGACTGATTGAGTCCGATTCACTGTAAAAAAAAAGACATACCTGTGAGCATGCCGCGCTGCAAATGTCTTCGATGGCAGGATTTTTTAGTGTGGTCCACGGTAGTGCGGTATTTTCAGAAAGTTTGCGGTAGTGCGGTACTTTTTTGTGACGCGGTACTACCGCACTACCGCACTAAGTACCGCACTTGCCCACCTCTGGTATCAAGACATCTCTCCATCCAAATTGACCTTACTTTTGGCCACTCATTTCTATTTCCTTTCATAGGAGCATTGCTTAGCATACTTTTTTTTTTTTTTATCTTTTTCGACCTGAAGCTGCTGCTTTTATTGCAAAAAAAAGGAGAACTGGATTTTACGCTTTTCAGTACCACTTCCACGTACACTTCTATGTAAGGTAATGTTGGTGCATAAACCTGAGGTATTTTGAATTTGTAATTTTGTTCGCTTGATAATGATGCTCACTACTCTATCGTTGGTGCTGAAGAAATCTTCCACATTCCCTGCTAGATTTCTTTAAACTCAAAATCCAATTCTATGCTTCTTCTTATTTACAAAATATGTCTGTCAGGCAATACTATGCATGCCTCACTTGTCCTAACCTCCCTGAGACCTGTGACGTCCCATACAATATCTTTCAGTCCCTCCTGCCTTGGCGAAAATCTGATTTCATCTCTCCATCTGTTTCTTTGTTACGTAGCCTTGACCTTTTCTACAATATCTGGGTTACTACCCTGTTACTTAAAGTCTTCCATATGTTATCATTTCTTCAAATGATTTGACCTGCTCAAGTCCTCTTCTTATTCTTGATCGGCAGTAATACTTTCATCTTTCTGCCTCCCCACCCAGTATCCATCTGGTGGTGCCTGAGGACCGTGCGTGGGGCAGCCCGCTGCCTAATGGGAGTGTGAATGGTATGGTAGGTCTTGTGGCGCATCGCCTGGCCCACGTCGCTCTCAATGAACTCACTATCACAGGTGACTCATTCATATTACTAACATACTAACATAGAGAAGTGAGAAACAAAAAAACTAAATGACGACATGAACCTCCTCCACTTAGGATTCATGTATTATTTTTGTGAGGTTGTTATAATCGCAAGTGTAATGAAATAGAATACTACTGTCATTACTGTGGGCTGAACAGGCTCCACTAGTTGGAGGATAGTCAGTATCAGTCACAATCTTATGTTGGTGGCACTGTGTGGTGCCTGACAGTAGTATTCCACTTTCTCACACATTCACTTTTATTCAGTAACTGAAATAAAAAAAAAAATGCCACACAGTATACTTAATTTTACAGCAGGGATAGAAAACCCCTTTAACTCAATCTCCCCCCCTCCAAAAAAAGTGAAAAGGATCAAATCGCCATGTTATTATTATTATTATTATTATTATTATTATTATTATTATTATTATTATTATTATTATTATTATTATTATTATTATTATTATTATTATTATTATTATTATTACTACTATTATTATTATTACCACTATTATCATTATTATTATTATTATTATTATTATTGTTATTATTATTATTATTATTATTATTATAATTATTATTATTACCATTATTATTGTTTTATTTACTATTATTATTGTTGTGACATAAGAACAAGGAGCAATGAGTATTAATTGGATAAGTTCATGTTGAGGAAGGAAGTAGGCAAGAATTGGTTCATGCTCAGGCTGGTGGATGAGTTGTTGTTTTTTTTTCATCTCCGCTTATAGCGCCGGTAGTCTTTCTTCAGGGGCCTGGTGATCGGCCTAAGCCCATCATGGCGCAGGCAATTTTTATAGTGGCGCCAGTGGATCAAACTAAGCAGGGATGTAGCTGAGGCAAAGACAGTTGAAAGCATTTACCCATCGGCTGCGATTGGCACGAATTTGGCTTTCACTGGTAGCCTGGTAACATAATATACTTCCTCTGTGGTGGATAGTGGAGTGTTTCCCATGTGGTATTGATATGCTGGATATCCCCACCCAAGGTGCAGGACTTTACATTTTTTTTCATTGAATTGTAGCAGCCACTTTTTGTTCCATTCCTGTAGCTTGGTGATGTCTTCTTGTACGAAATCCGCTGTCCAGGGGTTAAGAAGATAATGGGAAGGGAATTTCATGAATGACCTGTCTTCAGGAGCTGCCTAGTTTCGGCTGTCTGGCCCTCTTGTAATCTCCTTATATCCCTGTGTAATGATAATGATAAAACATAATGATAATAGAAATGCTGCTGTTGCTATACCAGGTTTACTTAAACTAGATTCCTGGCACCTAGGCAGGTTGGTAAGGTTGCAGCTGATTGGCTGCACCGCTCTCTCGCAGACACTCATGTCAGACCACATCTTGCATGCTCGAGTGAGACATGTTTCTTTATTATTTTCCATAGCTCACCTCATACACGAGATAGCCAGTTTTGGTTGACACCATCAGTTTCTGCAGTGACTGTAGAATCAAGATTTATTTTAAAATTTTTATTCCACAGTCACTGCTGAGTCTTGTGGTGTCAAACAAAACTGGCTATCTCGTGTTTGAAGTGAGCTATGGCATATAATAAAAAAAAACATGTCTCACTCGAGCATGCAAGATGTGGTCCGGCATGATTGTGTGCGAGAGAGCGGTGCAGCCAATTAGTTGCAACTTTACCATCCTTCCTAGGCGCCAGGAATCTAGCTTAAGTAAACTTGGTATAATAATAATAATAATAATAATAATAATAATAATAATAATAACTAGACGCATAACATTCGGAGAGTGCACACCTCCGCCAAAGATCGTCATGAAAAATGGTATGGGCATCAACTGTGATCCTATTCATCATATGGAAGCATTTGTTTCGAAATTTGATGACATTATATTTTTTGGGAAACTTTGACCTTGGGTGAACTTTTCGAGGTCAAGGTCAGAGGTCAAGGTCAAGGCCATGCAAGGTGCATCATATAGAAGAATTTGTTTCGAAATTTGATGAAATTATATTTTTTTGGAACTTTGACCTTGGGCAAACTTTTCCAGGTCAAGGTCAAAGGTCAAGGTCAAGGCCCTGCAAGTTGCATCTTTCCATGAGCTAAAATATGAACCTAGTCTGAAGTCTCTACGATGACGAGAACCGAAGTTATGGCCAATCTGTCGTTTTGTGCAACCTTGACCTTGACCTTTGACCTTTGACATTAAATATTTAATGGGTTCTATTTTGGATGGACACGAAGCTTCCCTGAAAAATTGGTTGAGATATCCGCAAAATTGTGCACAGGAGACTGTTAACGAACAAACAAACAAACATACTGACCGGATCGAAAATATAACCTCCTCCAACTTCATTGGCGGAGGTAACAATAATAATAATAATAATAATAATAATAATAATAATAATAATAATAATAATAATAATAATAATAAAAGTAATAATAAATGATAATGATATTAATGATAAATAATAATAGTGATGATGGTGATGATGATGATAATAATAATAATAATAATAATAATAATAATAATAATAATAATAATAATAATAATAATAATTTAGTTACAATAATGACTCAGGATTTTTTTTCTAGATCATTTGGAATTACACCTATGTTTGTTTTCTTCTTGATTCCTTTGCGTGTCAGTCCTTTGATTTTGTGCTGTCATGCATTCTCTGTTTAGTTTACACGAGTCACGACATTTCCACTGAACGAGACTGACCTGTTTTAATTGGTTCCATAATCTCGTCTAGTCATTCATGGCCTGTTCATTTGTGTTCCATCGGGTATAAAATTGCTCTTTTTTTTATTATAAGGGCGACAAAAAGAGTACAAAAAAAGCCCACCAGTCGCCGCTCTCAACATCTCTTGCGGGTTGAGTTGCCAGGTGCCAATCCATTTTTTATCCCAAATTTTCTGACACTAGCAGGGCATCACGGGGGACTATTAAATCCTTAGGGCTGTATTACAAGTCAAATCCGAGAAGTTTTGGGTCCCTACAGAGTTATTCTTCCCAAACTCTTTGGGGACCCGAAACTTCTTGGATTTGACTTGTAATACCACCCCGAAACCGAACGTACTCTGTAGGGACCCAAAACTTCCCAGATTCGACTTGTAATACAGCCCTGAGAGCGAATTCTGTAGGGATCCCAAACTTCTCGGGTTCAACTTGTAATACAACCCCAAAAGCGAACACTGTAGGGACCCAAAACTTCTCGGATTCGACTTGTAATACAGCCCCTCGGATTCGACCTGTAATACAGCCCCGAAACTGAACTCTGTAGGGACCCTAAACTTCTCGGATTCAGCTTGTAATATGGTCCTTAATGTTGAGTATAAGGTTTTAAGAAAGATTTCGAAAATACAAAAGACAAACCAAGGACTCACTTTGAACAGGCCTTCCTGACTAGTGGTGGGCTGCATCACAGGCACAAAGCCTCTGCGGGTTGCATCCATCAAGTCCTGCAGGGAGTTGATGGACTGCTCAAGAATAGGCTTGGTGAGGTATGAGGTGAGGCTGCCAGAGTACATGGCTGATGGAAAAAGAATAATACGATCTAAAGTGAGTTACTGGGTGTGTATATCAAAACAAATGTATACAAAAAGACAAGTATATGTATAAATATATTGGGAGCATACACAATAACTGCATCACACCCAGCATCGTCACGTGGCCAGCACCCAATCCCCCATGAACACCACCTCAGCCTCCACCCCTAGGACCACCCAGACCACAATTGCCTTGCCCAATGGTAGGAAATATAATAATACTCCATGGTTCAACTCAGATGTGAAGGTTTAATCATTATGTAAGACTCCCCTCGTTTAATAGGTATTCACACAGTACGATCGGCATATTAAGCAACACTGCTGTATAGGGATGAAGAATATGTTAGGAAAGTGTGTGTCAATGGCACGATCAAGGTTAGAGTATGCAGCTGTTCTCTGGGTGCTGCACAGGAAAAAGCGCACAGCTTGAAGGAATACAAAAAGTCATAACTATATTAGCACCAGCTTAGCACAACAAGAGACTGGATAATTTGAAAGTAGTAGAGTTGAATGTTTAAGGCGGTAAGGGGAGTAAAAAAGGTGACCGTGCAGATCTTCTGATAATATGATAGGAGAACAAAAAGTGAAAAATACAAGTTAAAGATTTCGAAAGTTAGTCATGACACCCACAATAAAGGACGAATAAAAAAAAAAAAAGAGCATTAAACTTCGTCTGTGAGTTCTTCGTTTTATTTCCTACATTTCCGACCAGACGATTATGGTTCGGACTATAAAGGACAAAAAAAAAAAAAAGCATTAAACCTCATCCGTAGTTCTTCATTTTATTTCCTGCATTTCTGACCAGACGATTATGGTTCGTACTATAACTTTCTGATTTAAAGAATTTGTCTTTTCTTGATTTCCAGAACTTGGACAGTTGGAATTTTTGGATCTTTCATTTTATTTTATTTTATTTTATTTATTTACTTCTTTTTACAGTAAAGGAAATAGCTCAAGGGCAAACATAGATAAAAAAAAGTCAGTTTGAATTTAGGGAATTTTGTGTGATATTGGTACTTGACAACCATGCCCCTCCACCCACCACCACACACACACACACACACACACACACACACACACACACACAAAAGTTTCATTGGCCGTCTCATTACCAGAGCTGCGGACGACTGTGGTGGACTTCACGCAGCCGTATGTGCAGGAGGGAACAGCACTCATCTCTCGTGCACCTAAAGAGCAGGAGAAGTTATTGGCGGTCTTCTCACCCTTTTCTCTGGCGGTAAGCAGATGTTAACCCGGCAGCAGGGACGGGCCAAAGTTGTGGCTTTACCGTGTAGCAGCGACGGGCCAAATTTGTGCCATGATATAAACCCCCAAAAATAGATGATACATAATCTGATCACAAATGCTTTGATATGTATTATGAAATGGTTTGTGTGAGGGATGATTTTTTTCTCATTTTTCTCGCTTAGAGGAACCTTTAAGAAACATGATCCCCGCTGCTACCGGGCTAACTCATTTATTTAACTCTAACGTGCATCAAATGATCACCTGCACCATCATCATCATCATTATTGCCTATGAGTTCTAAGAAGTTGAATCGTCACCTTCACCACCACCATCATTATCATCATCATCCCCCCTTCACTCATGAAACATATCAAATCTACATCTGCACCAGCACTACCATCATCATTGTCATCATTATCATCATCACCATCATCGTTATCCCTCCTCATTCTAAATAGTCAAATCAACACCTGCACTAACACTACCATCATCATTGTCATCACTATCATCATCACCATCATCGTTATCCCTCCTCATTCTAAATAGTCAAATCAACACCTGGACCAACACTACCATCATCATCATCATCATCATCATCACCACAATTTCATCATTTTCACCATCACTCAAAAGTAACTGAACTGTGAACAAGTATTACTTCATTCCATTACAGATATCCTTAAAGAGCTTACTACTAGTATTAATAATATTGGTCATTTACCTCAAAGCTAATAGATAAAAACTAAACAGTCCAAGGCTGCAAAGTGTCAGTGCGAGTCAGTGTGAGGTCATGTCTTTTTCCTCAATAGCTGTGGGCGGTGCTGTTCATGGTCACTCTACTGATGGGCATCCTGAGCTTCCTGTTGAGTCTTGGCCATGACTGCTGCATCACTGCCGTGCCTCCTCCCTGTACCACCCCTCCGAAGGCAGACCTGGATCAGCTTCCAGCCCTCTGCTCTGCTCAAGTAGTATCTCTTTCAATATGCATAACAAAGAATGCATCATGTGACAGAAATATGGTTAGTAGTGTGGCAACTTGCTCATGTAGAAAGACATGTGATCGGACACAGATGCCAGAAAGAACACTGTCCAAATATTGTTTCAACATCTTCCGTACTCTTGTGCTCCAAGGAAACTTGATGCCTGACTGCTCTTCACCCATCAGGGCATTTCTTTTTACGTGGTATGCCTTCTGCATCATATTATACGGTAAACAAAAGCTTTATAATATTTTTTTGTGTGTATGTTTGTGTTTACCTAGCTGTATTTAACTATAGTCGGTTCCACTAGAGCTGGTGGGACTAATCTTTCAAGGATGGACTCGCAGACTTAGCGTCACTGCTTGGGTGATGGTATTGCGTGCTCATTGGCCAATATTTAACTTCTTCTAACGTGCATAAAATTGACTTTGCATTCCAGCCAAAACCCTCTTTGAACTGTAAGGTGACAGATTGCACCGATAAAAACTAATGCAATAATATCTTTATTGATAAATATGTGCCTTTTGAACTATTATAAATAAGTCTGACATGACATTCATAACAAAACTGAGCTGAAACAACATGTAATCGGACAATATCCAGCTACGGAAGCGACTGTTAAGGCTAGACTTTTTTTTTATTAGGTACTTTTTGTGCTAGTGCCTGACTACAGTCTCCACAATGTCATTCGCTAACTCATTTATTGTAAGATTTCTTGGTATATATTTAGTCCTGGCTTAGTCATAATGTGTAGTGATGGTACGTAGCCATAACGTTAACACTGGCCTAAGGCAAGAACCTTCTCTTTTCTTTCATCATGCTATCATTAATCCTGCAATATGTTCCCATTATTTGTGGGTAATAAACTAATAACAGTCATAAGGAAGAGTGATTATAAGAATAACCACATTTCTTTACCAAGAATGTTGATTTAAGCGGTAACAGAGTGAGAGATAGTAGGGTATGTCATGGCAAACAGAGTTTGCCGCAGGTTGGATCTAGTAAACAACAGCCAATAAGTGGCGCAGAGACCGTCACCCAAGCAATGATGTCAAGTCCGTGATTTCATCCCTGAAGGATTAGCCCTGCCAGCTCTTGTTGAACCAACTACAGTAGTATAAACAAAGCAAGTATAGAGAAGGTATCGTCATACAGGCGGGAGGGAATCACTCGTTGGCAACTCCTATAGCCTTCACCCTTGGCCACGCCCCATCCTCGTTGTCTGCCCAAACCGACGGATTCACACACCTCACTCCCACCCTGTTTCCTGACCCCATCATTAATTTTTACGAAAACCTGAGACCACCATCATCTTCCTGAGAAAATTCTGCATCACATTAGCACAAAATTGTAACAATAATGTAAAATTACACATAGGAAAATCAGAGTTAAGTGAACTATGGAGTACACATTTTCTTGCACATATTTCCCTTCAACTCCTTAGTACTCAGCTGGTTTTCGTCGCATCACTTTTATAAGCCCAGATCCTAAATCTGCATGCTTTTCTGCTTCTGATGGTGTGTGGTACGTCCCGAAGTAAAGATATACATAGGGTAAAAATCGCCTCCGATCATAAGCCGAGCCGTGACGGTGTTCATTTGCATCGGCATTTGTTTACTCAAGTCAGACTCGCCGCTCACCTCACGTGAGCGTGGTCTCAGGTTTCGTAAAATATAATGTTAGGGTCAGGAAACATGGTGGAGTGAGGTGTAAAGTCAAGAATGTAAAGGCTCGAGGATGGGGCGGAGCTTATCGAGACGCCAGCCAATCATCGTCCAGGATGAGATGCCGTGAACATTTCTATATATTTTTTTTACTCACCGACAATTGCTTCATGCGGTATATAACAAAAAATCCACATTTTTATTTTTTTATTGTAGTAGTTTATAACATAAAAAACATCCGAGAGGTCCTAATAAAAAAGCTCATTTCAAAATTTGGTTCTTCACGTTATATGAGAGTGACGATACCTCTCTATACTTGCTTTGAGTATAAAGTGCCTGAGTCACACTCGTGGGGTCCTGTCTCTAAATCTATACTTATCCAGCTTTTCCATAAATTGAAGCACACTCTTTGCCTCTACCACTTCTTGAAACTCATTCCAAGTATGTCTATTAATTGTCAGCCCCATTCCTCAAATCAAAATGCCATAAGCACCTAAATGACTCACCTTTGCTAACGCAGTAGTAAATTCATAATTAGACAGTAAGTATTTATATGAAAAACACTTCTAGGTCAAAAATATAAAAGGATAAAATGAAAAACAATAACAAAAAAACTTCAGCACATGGCCAATGTCTGTCACCGTGTCTCACTTTTCCGATGGCTTCACAATGTCTAATTTCACTTCCATTGTGATGGCTTTCCTTTCCTTTGAAGCGCTGCCATCAGAAGAGTCTGCCTTATGTTTGGGAGACATAATGAAGGCCAAAAGTCATTGAAAAAAGAACACAAACCAAAGAAAGCGAATCACAGCAAAACAAAATGGCGTATAGCGGGAAATGAGCTTGCCTTCTTCCTCAGTCAAGCGCCACGTTGCAACGAATTGCTACACTGTGGTTGCAAGCTAGTTCACACATGAACTTAGTAATTATGTCAAATGTCATTAGTCGAAGCAGAGATTTTTTAGTGATTTATGGAGGTTGCATCGTAACTTTGAAACGTCGTAGGTCGAGGACCTCGTAACCCACGGACCTCCTGTACAGTAATGATTCGGTTTACGAGTGCCTTACTTTATGAGTATTTTGATTAACAAACAAAAGCAAATCACTAAAAATGCCTTGTTTTACAAGCGGTGACTTGGTGTACGTGCATCCTATTTGTACGTACAAGTCGAAGACGCGAGCGTGGGTTCCCTTTCTTCACCACGAGACAAGAGCACTCGGAGCAGAACACAGTGGGAATGGGGTCTTTAACTTGTATTTTTCACCTTTTGTTCTCCTATCATAAGATAGGAGTCGGTCACCTTTTTTACTCCCCTTACCGCCTTGAACATTCAACTTTATTACTTTCAAATTATCCAGTCTTTTGTTGTGCTAAGCTGGTGCTAATATAGTTATGGCTCTTTGTATTCCTTCAAGCTGTGCGCTTTTTCCTGTACAGCACCCAGAGAACAGCTGCATACTCTAACCTTGATCGTGCCATTGACACACACTTTTCTAACCTATTCCTCATCCCTATACAGCAGTGTTGCTTAATATGCCGATCGTACTGTGTGAATACCTATTAAACGAGGGTAGTCTTACATAATGATTAAACCTTCACATCTGAGTTGAACCATGGGGTATTATTATATTTCCTACCATTGGGCAAGGCAATTGTGGTCTGGGTGGTCCTAGGGGTGGAGGCTGAGGTGGTGTTCATGGGGGATTGGGTGCTGGCCACGTGACGATGCTGGGTGTGATGCAGTTATTGTGTATGCTCCCAATATATTTATACATATACTTGTCTTTTTGTATACATTTGTTTTGATATACACACCCAGTAACTCACTTTAGATCGTATTATTCTTTTTCCATCAGCCATGTACTCTGGCAGCCTCACCTCATACCTCACCAAGCCTATTCTTGAGAAGTCCATCAACTCCCTGCAGGACTTGATAGATGCAACCCGCAGAGGCTTTGTGCCTGCGGTGCAGCCCACCACTAATCAGGAAGGCCTGTTCAAAGTGAGTCCTTGGTTTGTCTTTGTATTTTCGTTTTTTGAGACTACAGACTCTCTGATGTTACACCTGTACTTGTCAGGTCCTTTTATACCTGGTCAACTCTTTATGGGATTTCAACAAGACTCTTTTAACCCAGTAGCAGCGACGGGCCTCATTTGTGGCTTTACGCTTTTTACCGTACGGGCCAAATTTTGGCCAAATTTAAACCCCCAAAATAGATGAGATGATAAACTGATCACAAATGCGTTGATAGATATTATGAAATGGTTTGCGTGAGTGATGTTTTTGTCTCATTTTTCTCGCTTAGAGGGGCCCTTAAGAAATATGATCCCCGCAGCTACCGGGTTAAAAAGAATCAGGTAGTGAATATTATATTGGATTTTTTTTCTTGTGGCAGTACTGGTAATGTTTGAATTCCAGACCATAAAATACCTTTGACCCTCAATTTAATGGAATATCCAGTGAAAATGAAAAATATGTTTACATGATCAAAGAATAAAGACATTACATTTTTTCTCACCAGCAATGTGTAATTATCAACAGGAGTTTTAGGAAGGTAACAACATAGAAAAAAAGAGAGAATCCAGAGGTAATGAAAGCACACAAAAAGTAAACAGGCGCCATTGGAAAGGCAAACTCCCACGACTCATCGAGTCAAGGCGAGGCTGCCTGAGCACTGTGCTGTCAGGTGGGTTGCTGGGATAGGTGGCACACTTAGTCCACCTCTGACGGGAGTGCTGTGTATGTGACGACCACCTTGATCATCCACCTGTTCCTACTCAGCCAGTCCTTCTAACCCCACAGCAGGTGGCGTGGGTGGAATACATTTGTGATACACAAGGGTGGTGAGCCTCGCATTCCATCATTACTCCACCACTTTAGAAACCACGGAAGTCTCGGGAAACAGTGAATTGTTTATGTAGTTATTGCACAGTATGACACTCTACATCAACACCACTGCACACTATATTCCATGTAGTATATACACCGTACTACATGAACACTCAGGAAAACAGTGAAATGTTCAGGTAATTATCACATAATAAAACATATTGCATCAACGCCACCACACGCAATGTTTCATGCAGTACATCGTACTGCATCAACACTGCTGGGGTTAAGAGTGAGATATTGTCAACACTGTCATAGTAAATCCATACTTGATGACTGGATCAGAGTGAGACAGTTCCTACAATCTCATGGCAAAGCAGCACTTAGCAACCGAAACTTGTGTGACAATGCCTGCAAGTTGTTGGTTTTTGTTATACATAATAATTAAACAACAGTAAGAGTACTACTTTTTTCTTTCTTTCAGAATGCTAATTCAGGAATTTTTCATGAACTGTGGGAGTTAATGGATCCAAAACGGAGCTTCCCAAAGTCTGGCCAGCAAGCCATGGAAAAGGTAGGCCAGGTATTGCAGGGACTCCTAGGGGCAAACTGGCTTGTTTTATATAGTCTTCATCCAGTGAAGTTATATAATGTTTGTTTTGCCTGATTTAAAAAAAAGTTAACTAAAGTGTGACGAGCTTTTGCATGTACTTTGCGTCATATATACAGTGAAGCCTCGGGTCGCGAATGCGTGAACGGGTGACAAACAGTGTCTCGAGCTACGAACATGCAAGCCGGCAACATTGTTTAGTATTGAGTTTCTCTATTTTGTGGAAGTTAGGTGATGCAGACCCCTACAGATAGCAAATTTCCGCAAATGTTTGGTGCGCCCCCCCCCCAAAAAAAGCCTCTAGACTCACAAAATAACACTGAGCAATTTTACACAAACTGTACCTAATAAAGCATTTCCGGTACCTGACAACTAATGGGGAGCATACGCCTGGGGAGCATCGCTTCACTCACTTGCTGCCTCCACTCCCAAAAGTCTTCCTGAGTAAGCTCCCAAGCAGCTGCCCTGTCCATCTCAAGTCCTTCCCGTCAGGATCGGTCAACTTGTCCCAGCCTTGAGTTACGTGGGCATTCCCCTGGTCTCCTTCACTCAGGGTTGTCTCGTGCAGAAACAACCCTTTGAGCAGGATCAATCCATTACTTGAGAGCAGCATAAAATATCATAAGTAGCATTGTTCATCAGATATATATAGTACATACTAAAAACTGTATGGTAATTTACATAAACTTCCTACAGACACAGTCACTGACATCTCACTGTTGGGTCCTCACCTCGAAGGACCTGCAATTTTCTTTTTCAACTTTAGGTGCTTGAGTATATCATACTATGCATATTTTTTAGTAATAAATTCTTCTTTCTATAACAATCAGGTGATAAATATATGAAATGTGTATATAACATATTTGATCATAACTGCAAGCAGCCGTTCTGCTGTTAAATAAACAGGTCCTGTTGGCAATAGGGCTGGACAGCACCAGTACCAGTAGTGGTACAAACAGTCCTGGCTGTACAACACAGTAATGGGGCCAGATCACTCAGTACCAGTAACAGTGAGTATCACTGGTACAGTATTCAGTTTTATCGATGCTGACAGGTCATCATGTACGCATGTGTAAGCATGTAGGTGCCTGTCAGTACCCACCGGTACCTGCACTGAGCAGTCTGATACCATTACCGTGTTGTATATCTGGTACTGTTAGTACCAGTACTAGTACCAGTAATGGCAGTACTGACTACACAACACAGTGAGGGCACCACACTGCTCAGTACTGGCAGCAGTGGGTGCCGCCGGTGCAGTAGTTGGTATTGCAGCTATGACACGGTGCTTATACCCATTTCATATATTTATCACTTGATCTTTATAGAAAGTAGCATTCATTAGTTAATAATTCACATGGTTGAGTATCCTTAGCCAATGGAAGTTGAAAAGAGAGTGGTAGAGACTTTGTGGCAAGAACCCAACAGTTAAGTGAGATTTCAATGACTACGTATATATTTGTAATAAGTTTACATAAATTTCAGAACAGCTTATGGTACGTATAACTGATGAATGGTGCCACTTATGATACATTAAGCTGCTTTATTCATGTATGCATCACCTTTTCATCAGGGACGGCCAAATAATCCGGGGGGACCATGAATGTTTGAAGAAGTGCAGTGAAAATTCCCCTTGGGCCGCGTATGTGCATTTTGGGGGAAATCCATAAACATGCGAATGTGCAAATAGTGAATCCACGAGTATGGGGTGACAGGTGTACATATATACAGTATCAGTCATAGCAGATGCCCCCCCCCCCCCCCCCATAAAACCAGCGGTGTTTCTCAAGTCTGTATGGTCAGTCCAGAAGACATACTTGAGGCCATCAGTGAAATGTCCGCCCAACTCTGCAGGTGGACCTGACAACATTCCCACAGCCTTACTCAGGAACTGTAAAAATGATCTCTCACATCCACTATACATTCTCTTCCGTAAATCACTGGACACGGGGGAAATCCAAGATATCCTTAAAGAATTGATAATCACCCCCATCTTTCAATGGGCTCAAGAAGCCAGGCCAAGAACTACAGGCCAGTAGTCTTAACTTCTCACATAACAAAGACACTGGAAAGAATTGTGAGGAAGAGACTAGTGAATTACTTAGAGGATGGAAGGAGTGGAGTGTCTGGATAGAGAAAGATGGAAACTCTTCTGCTGTGGCCATCCCCTGGTGGGAGCTCCTAAGATCAAGCGTCAAAGATGAATGAAATAGAAATAAACTAAATCTAGCACGGGTTTCACAAAGGGAGGTCATGCCTATTACAACTGCTAGAATATCATGAACACCTAATTAGCAAAGTGAAAGATGGGCAGAATGTGGACGTGGTCTATCTGGACTTTGCCATACCATTTGATAAGGTAGATCGCGGATTACTCCTCCACAAAATGAAGGAATTGGGGATCCAAGAAAAATAGGAGTCTGGCTACACAGCTTCCTTAGTGGCAGAACCCAGTCGGTCAGTGTCAACAGTGCAACAGCAAGTACTGCTGGAGTGAGGAGCGGAGTTCCCCAGGGCTCGATACTAGGACCTCTACTTTTCCTAATCATGATGGGGGATATAAACAAAAGTTACCCAGTCAAAAGTATCATCATTTGCAGATGACACCAGGATAAGCAGAGCAAAAACAACCCCAGATGTCAAAACCCTACAAGCTGATCTAAACAAACTAACCAACTGGGCTGTGGACAAAAACATGTTTTTCAACAAAGATAAATTTGAATTAATAAGATATGGGAAAAGTGACCAACTCAAGACCTCACAGTACCAGGTGGAAGGTCAGGAAATTGCAGAGAAAAGCTCCCTACGAGACTTGGGGGTACTAGTCAGTAATGACTTTTCACCCACTGAACACACTGACAACATCACAAGGACGGCCAGCAGGATGACCGGATGGATACTCCGTACCTTCCAGACGAGGGAACCTGAACACCTCCTCCCGCTCTGGAAGTCCCTGGTGTTGTCAAAAATGGAATACCTGTGCCAGCTGTGGCCCCTCACAAAATTTATGATATCAGGCGACTGGAACAGACATAAAGGGTCTTCACAAAGAAGCTGAACTGTATGAAAAATCTTAGCTACTGAGACAGACTTAAGACTCTGCAACTCTACTCCCTCCAAAGACGAAAAGACGAAGGGAGAGATACTATATAATTTACACTTGGAAAATCATGGAGTAGCAAGTCCCAAACCCATCATCGCAAACTGAAGGAGGGATTAGAGGCCAGACACACCCCTGGTTTGGTTGCACCTGCTCCAGTACATCCATTGAAGCAGTCAGTCTAGGTCCATACATGCTGCCAGCTTTACCAACGAGGGACCAAGACTATTCAACTGCCTGCCGAGGGACACAATGGACACTTCTAACTGCAGCACGGAGACCTTCAAGAGAAAGTTGGACTTGTTCCTGCCGGGGACCCCTGATGAGCCCCCTATCCTACACGCGACTACTCCAAGGGGGGCAGAGAGTAACTCTCTCCCTGAGCAGCTGAGCCACACCAGGAGTGGAGCACAGTGTAGAGGCGGTAGACTCCCAAGTCGACCATGGTGAACATCACCTAAACTACAACAAGACAAGACAAGACAAGACGGGGGGGGGGGGCAGGCAAAGTGGACAGTTAGTCGGCTGGAGACAACCAAAATGGCATCCCACACCAACAGCTCCCTCACAGTAGTCACGCAGTAGCTCTTACAGGTGACCCTTTACTGGAAACAGCAATCAGAGTTGAATGAAACATTCATAGAAGGTAAGCAGATGCAGCAGAGGTGACAATGGCCACTCATATAACTATGACAAGTACTTTATTTACAAACACTGCCCCCCCACCCCAGCCAACACAACCTTCCACATATTGTCTCGGCAGGGCATTAGGCCAATTCCGCCATCTTGCCACACCTTAGGTAACTATTGCTTAAAGTTGTACAAAATTACATCACTAACGGATCAACTGAACTGAGGGTGAGGTGAGGTGAGCACATGAGGACAGAGGCGAGGAAGGGTAGGAGGCACAGGAATGCTGCTTTATCTGCTTGCGGAGGGACATTTGAAGAGTATAGTATTTTATTTTTTAAAGTAAATTTTGACACGACCAATTCAACTTATGACCTGCCTGTCCGAGCCCAACCCCGCCATAACTTGAGGATTACCTGAGTATATGTGATGTTTGAAAGATATTTTTGGCAATCAATCAAAGAAAGTTTTGTCTTCTGCCAGTGGAAGATTAACCTGCGCAACTTCCTTCCCTCAGGTGCTGACAGAGGACATTGTGTATATGAGTGGCGGCCTCAATCTGGAAATCCGGGCTTCCCAAAAAGGACGACAAAAATTTTACATTTCACGTGAAACTTTCTTGCCTCAGTTGTATGGTATCGCATGCTTCCGAGGTGCTCCCTTCAAAGAGAAATTCAGCATCATGTGAGTACCATATTCCCTAACGAGTCCAGCCACTCCTTCTGTTTCAAATTATTGAAACAAGATGTCACAGCCAGGCACTCTAACCACTACTCCATGACTGCATTAACTACTTTCAAATACAAGATGATTTTCCAATTTTTGCTTCGTAAGAAAATTGACAAATAATGGTCACAGCGCCTATGCCTCACCGGCGTTTCACTCTTTCTTTTGCCGTCCATTAGACTGGGCAGAATGGTGGAGGCTGGGCTGGTAGCCAAGTGGGTGGAGGAGGAGGTGTACAACCTGAAGATCAGTGGGAGGCAACAGGAACAACAGCCAGGTGGAGAGGTGGACACTCGACCGCTCACCCTGGACCACCTTCAGGTACCGCCAGACCGACACATCACCACTTGCTGCCCTCTTCATTCCCTGACTATTGATTTAAATAACATAAGACAACCATTTTCTTATTTATTAAAGGAACTGGTATGAGTGATGATAGAGAGGGTACGTGGGAAGGTGTGCCTGGGAGGGTTGTATGGATGGGGATGGATGAGAAGTATAGAGGCAGGAGTAAGGAAGGATGTGCTATTGTGATGTCTGAAAGAGTGTGGAATGATGTGACTGATTATGGTTGGAAGGGATCAAGAATTGTGTGGGTGAAAGGAAAAGTAGGTTTAGTAAAATATGCATGGGTGTGTATTTATGCACCAGTAAATGTGAAAAGTAAAAAAGGACTGAGGGACAGGGAAGTTTTTTGGGAGGAAATGAATGCATGTCTGAAGAGTTTTGAGAAAGAAAGGAAACTTATTATGTTGGGAGATATGAATGCTAAGGTGGGTGATGTATGTGTGATGGATGTGGTGGGAAAATGGGGGATACTTGGAAAGAATGAAAATGAAGAGTGCCTGGTGGATGCCTGTGCTGAGAGGGGAATGTTCCTAGCGAACACTTTCTTTCAGCACAAGAACATCCACCGAAACACATGGAGGAGGGGGAAGATTATGAGCAGAAAGGATTGATTGATTATGTGGCAGTAGATGGAAGACTTAGAAAGGATATTTGTGATGCGAAGGTAGTAAGAGGAATGTTCAATGGCTCTGACCATCTTGCAGTGCCGGCAACATTAAGGATGAAGAAAAAGTGGGTATTTGAAAAGAAAGGCGAAGTAAAAAAGGAAATATTAATGATAGAAATGTTACAGGAAAAAGATATAAGAGATGAGTATAAACGTGAAATGGTAGAGGCCTTGAGTGAAAAATGGGGAAGTGTAAAAGATAGTACAGATATTGAAAAAGTTTTTGGAACATTTAAAGAAGTAGTGTTAACAACAACAAAAAAAGTGTTAGGGATGAAAGTGGTGAGAGATGGAAAAAGAAAAGGAAATTCATGATGGACAGAAGAGATAAGGAGGATAGTAAAAGAGAAAAGGGAACTTTTTGAGAAAACTCAAGAGAGAAATATGGCTGAGCAAGTAAAAAGGGAAAGGAAAAAATGCAAAATAAAGTTAAAACAAGCAATAAAAGAAAGTAAGAAGAGGGTTGATAAGACTTTGGAAAAAGACTATGTGAAAAATATAAAACGAACAGGAAATCATAATGGAGAGAAGTAAAAAATGAAAGAAATGCAGAAAATATCTCCCCAAGTAAAATAAAGGAAGTTACGGATGAGAATGAAAAGATGTTGAGAGACGGGGAAGCTGTGAAAGAGAGATGAAGAGAATATTTAAAAAAAACTTAATGAATTTTGAGGATGGACGTCCAGCAGCTGTAACAGCAGTAGTTTTGAGTAGAGGTAGAGGAGGAGTATGTATGTAACATGCCACACAGCCCCTTCCCCTCCATAGCCCCCCGTGACATCACGACTAACGGAATACATAAATTACTGGAAGGACTTGACACAACTAAGTCCACTGGCCCCGACAACATTCCCGCCTTCATCCTTAAATCCTTTGCCCCCATCCTTGCCCCCATCCTTCAGGCCATATTCGCCCAATCACTATCATCCACGTCATTACCCTCTGACTGGCTTTTGGCAAACATTAATCTTATATTCAAGAGTGGTGACCGGACTGACCCAGCCAATTATCGCCCCATCTCACTAACATCGATTCCATGTAAAATTTTCGAACACATAATACACAAACACATAATGAATCACCTTGACGCAAACAACATCCTTACTGACTCACAACACGGCTTTCGACCTAAACGCTCATGTGAATCGCAACTCATTACTACATATCACGACATAACGAGGCTACTTGACCGACGTGACATTAAACAAGTTGACACTATTGTTTTAGATTTTGCCAAAGCCTTCGACAAAGTTCCGCGCAAAAGACGTACATAAAAATTGAAATACTACGGTATTACAGGACCTATTCTTCACTGGATCACTGCATTTCTTACTAACCGGACTCAACGTGTTCTTCTTGAGGGATCTTCATCTGACACTGTCTCGGTTTCTTCAGGTGTCCCACAAGGCACCGTTCTAGGTCCCCTTCTTTTCCTCCTGTACATTAACGATCTTCCACTGTCAACGCCTAACTCTTCCACTAGACTATTTGCCGACGATAGTTTGCTATTTAGAGCAGTAAAGACTACCGACGACTGCAGACTACTACAAAACGACTTGGACACACTCGAGCGGTGGGAGCGCACCTGGCAGATGCACTTCTGACAAAACAAATGCAAACTATTAAGATTCACCAGAGCGCACAACCCCATCCATCACACTTACACTCTCCACAAATCAGATTTAGAATCAGTTCACACACACAAGTACCTTGGCATCCATCTCTCAACTAACTTGAAATTCAACACCCACATAGACCATATCAGTGCCACAGCCAACAGAACACTGGGTTTCCTGAGGAGGAATTTACATAACTGCACACCTGACATTAAACACATAGCTTATGACACACTTGTGAGACCAACACTGGAATACTGCTCCACGATGTGGGATCCTTACACACACAGAAACATTGATAGGTTAGAACAAATCAACACCAAGGCGGCTAGGTTCATTTCAAACAATTACACTCGAACGCCTGGAATCACAACACAGATCAAACAACAGATAAACATGGAACCTCTTCACATACGCAGACAAGCACACAGACTTACACTTATGTACAAGATCACAAACACTCACATTGACATTGACCCACACACATACCTACACAACGCAAACATTCAACGTACTCATAACACACACATCCACAAATATCAAACATATCACACTAACACTGATGCATACAAGCACTCATACTTTCCACGCACCATGCGTGACTGGAACAACCTCCCTCAACAGATTTTAGACTGCGGTACAATAGACTCATTCAGTAAACTCACTTGTCACAACAACACACCAACACTAACAATTACACTTGATTCACTTCCCTCCCCTGCACACTCGGCTCCCCCGTCCCCCCAACAGCCAACACAAATATGCGTGTTATGCACCTATACAGGTGCCCTGCGCATTATTCGTCAAGATCCAGATTCAAATAAAGAGAAAAATATAACATATGAAGAAGTAAATCAGGCAATAAAAAGATTAAAAAATGGAAAGGCAGCAGGAATTGGTGGAATCACAGCAGAAATGTTGAAGTGTGGAGGAGAAGTAGTTATTAAATTGATGGTCAAGATATGTGAAGTGGCATGGGAGGGGGGGTGGGAAGCAGACTGGTCAAAAGCCATCAGTGTCCCAGTTTACAAGGGGGAGGGCAGGAGAGGGGAGTGTGGGAGCTATAGAGGTATTTGTCTCCTGAGTATACCTGGGAAGGTATATGGAAAAGTCATAATAGAGAGGGTGCAAAGACTTACAGAAGAGAAAATCAGTGAAGAACAAGGAGGCTTCAGGAAGGGAAGGGGATGTATGAATCAGATATTTGCCTTCAGGATGGTAGTAGAGAAAATAATAGCAAAAGGAAAGAAACTATGCGCTGCCTTCATGGACTTAGAAAAAGCTTATGACAGAGTCGATTGTATTGTATTGTAGGATGTTTTAAAGATATATGGTGTGGGAGGAAAACTGCTTAGTGCAATAAAATCTTTCTATGAGGATGCATCTGCATGTGTCAAAATTAGTGGAGAAACAAGTGAACATTTTGAGATAAAAGTGGGATTAAGGCAGGGGTGTGTCATGTCACCATGGTTATTCAATATTTATATGGATGGTGTTATTAGAGAAATGAAGGTCAGGGTTGGAGAAGTTGGAATAAAAATGTATGCTGAGGGAAGGAAGTGGGTGATGAATTCAGTCCTATTTGCGGATGACACATTGCTCATAGCAGAAAATGAAAGTGACTTACAAAATTTGGTCAGTGTTTTTGATAGGGTATGCAAAAGGAGAAAGTTGAAAGTAAATGTCAACAAAAGTAAAGTGATGGTTTGTGAACGGAGTAGAAGTGAGGTTGTAGATTTTGTATGCCACATAGAGTGGGAATTCAATGTGAAAAAAAAAGCTAAATAATTTTGAATGGTGAAGAACTGGAGGAGGTTAATGAGTTTAAGTACCTTGGATCAGTTATGTGTAAGCATGGTGGTATGGAGGGAGAGACAAGAGAAAGGGCTTTGCAAGGAAGAATGGTGGTAGGGTCTTTGGGATGTATCATGAATGGCAGAAGTGTGAGGATGGAGGTAAAGAGGGATTTGAGAAATACAATAATAGTACCAACCCTCACATATGCAAGTGAAACGTGGGCCTGGAATGAAAGTCAGAGGTCTAGAGTGCAGGCAGTGGAAATTAGTTATTTGAGGAGTGCTTGTGGTGTGTGGGTAGAATGGATGGAATGAGTAATGAAAGTGTGTATGAGCGTTTTGGAATGTGTCACGGGGGTGAAGGGAAGAAGTGTGGAGTGGTGGAAGAAGTGAAGTGTCAGACTTTGAAGTGGTTTGGTCACATGGAGCGAATGGAGGAGAGTAAGATGACCAGGAAGGTGTCTGTGAGTGAGATAGAGGGAGGGAATGCTAGAGGACGACCTCCAGTGAAACGGAGAGATAGGGTGCAGGAGTACGTTAGGGAGAGGGGGGAAAGATCCTTGAGAAACTTTGAGCAGGCAAGGAGGGAGTATCTGGATAGAGAAAGATGGAAACTCTTCTGCAGTGGCCGTCCCCTGGCGGGAGCTCCTAGGAGCAGGCATCGATGAAATGATGATGATGATGATGAAGACAACCATTTTCATATTTTACATTATACTTTTATAAAGAATGATCATAATAATGTGATTGACAGCAGCATTACTCTTCAACCATAATGCCAGATTCCTCTCCTGGCGCAGGGTGCGTTCATCATCCTGGTGGGAGGCTCCTTGATTTCCTCCTCCTTCTTCTTGCTGGAGAGACTGAAGCACCAAGCAACTGCTTCCCAACACCAGCATGGATGTTGCCTCCTAAGGTAATGTAGCATGCACACACACACACACAAAAAGGAAGGGTGGAGAGTGACATACACGAATGTTAATGGAATAGTTACATCGTGGATAGAGTTTAATGACTATTTGAGAGACAAAGAACCTGATATTGTGGGGCTAACGGAAACTAAGTTGTGTGACCCAATTGAGGTGTTGGGGATTGGAGAAGGTGCATACAACATATGGAGGAGAGACAGAAAGATAATAAAGGGAGGAGGGGTGATGTTGATGGTCAAAGAAAAGGCATTAGGGTGGAGGAAGTGATGAGGGTGAAGGCTTGGCAGAGGTGTTGAAAGTGAAAATTGTGGGTGTTGAAGGAAAAAGGAGGCATTATGTAGTAGGGTATGTGCCCCAATAAACAAACGCATGGGAGTTGCAAGAATACTCCTGCTAACCACGATCTTTATATTTCAGCCCGAAATCGTGCCAAATATATTCTTCGACTTAACAAAACATCTTTCATAAATAGAAAATGTCAAAACCTTGCTTCTTCTAATTCTTCCCGTGACTTCTGGCACCTAGCCAAAAATATCTCCTCCAATTTCACTTCTTCATCTTTCCCTCCTCTCTTTAACCCTGACGGCAGCACTTCCGTCTCATCTATCTCTAAGGCTGAACTCTGCTCTCAGACTTTTTGTAGAAACTCCAATCTGGACGATTCTGGGCATATTCCTCCTACTCATCCCCCTCTCTGACTCCCTTATTAACCCTCTCACGCACCGTAAGTTTCCAATAAGTTTCTGTTACACTCACCATGCATTTCTCAGGCCCGACCGGCCTTTTTTTGCCGCCGCGATACTCTACATTCCCGCACGTATTTTACCCTCACAGATATATCGTACCCCAATACATTTGGTATCAATGGCTTCATAAAGACTTGTACTAGAACATGTGCAAATAAAAATATAGGAAAATAAACAAAACAAACTGCTTTCAAGTCTCTGTATAGAGTACTGTAGACAATAAATCCTAAGTATCAACTCTTCCCCACTAGCTAGCTCGAAATTTTGTATGCCAACTTTTTTTAGCCGAATATATGTTTCGAAACGGAATTTAGTGAGGATTCGTATGGTATCCTCAAAATCCTTATACGCCTATTAGTGTCCGAGTTACACCAAGAAAACTGTACTTTTTTCCTCTCCCGTCAGAGTAGGCTAACAACTAAAAATCGCTCAACACTCCTCATCTACGCTCCTTATAGAAAGGCTGCCATATGTTACCACTAAGAAACTTATCCCAACAAATGACGCTCCCAAATTTGATGCACTTTCACCGAAAACTTAATTTTTATTTTTTTTATTTTTTTTATGACGCTTCTCGCGTCATTGCGCGCCAGGACCGTTTACCCTTGATGAAGCGAAACTCGTCATCATGCGCGAGAGGGTTAAGATTCTTAAGAATGATGTTTTCTATGCCCTCTCTGGCCTCAACTCTCAGAAGGCTTATGGACCTGATGGAGTGCCTCCTATTGTACTTAAAAACTGTGCCTCCGTGCTGACTCCCTGCCTGGTCAAACTCTCTCGCCTCTGCCTATCAACATCTATCTTTCCTTCCTGCTGGAAGTATGCCTTCATACAGCCTGTGCCTAAGAAGGGTAACCGATCCAATCCTTCAAACTATCGCCCTATAGCTTTACTTTCCTGTCTATCTAAAGCTTTTGAATCAATCCTTGACCGGAAGATTGAAAAGCACCTATTCACTTCTGACCTGCTATCCGATCGCCAGTATGGGTTCCGCAAGGGGCGTTCTACTGGCGATCTTCTTGCTCTCTTAACTGACCCTTGGTCATCCTCTCTTAGCCGTTTCGGTGAAACTTTCTCAGTTGCGCTAGACATATCAAAAGCTTTCGATAGAGTCTGACACAAGTCTTTACTTTCTAAACTGCCCTCTTTCGGATTCTATCCCTCTCTCTGTTCCTTTATCTCTAGTTTTCTTTCCGGCCGTTCTATCTCTGCTGTGGTAGACGGTCACTGTTCTTCCCCTAAACCTATCAACAGTTTGTTCCACAGGGCTCTGTCCCATCACTCACTCTCTTCCTGTTATTCATCAATGATCTTCTTTCCATAACAAACTGTCCTATCCACTCATACGCTGATGACTCCACTCTGCATTATTCAACTTCTCTTCTTCTCTCAACAGGAATTACAAGACTCCAGGTTAGAGGCTGCAGGACGTTTAACCTCAGACCTTGCTATCATTTCCCATTGGGGTAAAAGGAACCTTATGTCCTTCAATGCCTCAAAAACCCAGTTTCTCCACCTATCAACTCGGCACAATCTTCCAAACACCTATCCCCTATTCTTCGACAACACTCAGCTGTCACCTTCTTCAACACTAAACATCCTCGGTCTATCCTTAGCTCAAAATCTCAACTGGAAACTTCACATCTCCTCTCTTACTAAATCAGCTTCCTCGAGGTTGGGCGTTCTGTACCGTCTCCGCCAGTTCTTCTACCCCGCACAGATGCTTTCCATATATAGGAGCCTTGTCCGCCCTCGTATGGAGTATGCATCTCACGTGTGGGGGGGCTCCACTCACACAGCTCTTCTGGACAGAGTGGAGTCTAAGGCTCTTGGTCTCATCAGCTCTCCTCCTCGTATTGATAGTCTTCTACCGCCGCCATGTTGCTTCTCTTTCTATCTTCTATCGATATTTTCATGCTGACTGCTTTTCTGCACTTGCTAACTGCATACCTCCTCCCCTCCCGTGGCCCCGCTACACACGACTTTCTACTCATGCTCATCCCTATACTGTCCAAACCCCTTATGCAAGAGTTAACCAGCATCTCCATTCTTTCATCCCCTTCACTGGTAAAAACTGAAACAGCCTTCCTTCAACTGTATTTCCTCCTGCCTATGACTTGACCTCTTTCAAGAAGAGTGTATCAAGACACCTCTCCACCCGAAATTGACCTCTCTTTTGGCTACTCTGTACTTTTTCCTTTTGTGGGAGCGGCGAGTATCGGGCTTTTTTTTTTTTTTGGCCCTTGGGCCGCATCCTTTGATGAAAAAAATAACAAATAATGCAAGACACGGTGAGTTGTCTGGATGAAATGTTGAAGGAGTGTGAGAGAATGATTATAATGGGTGATTTCAACTGCAAGGAGGTGCAATGGGAGGATTAGCAGACGCAGGGAGCAGACGATTCGTGGGAACATGTGCTGACTCAGTGGATCAAGGAACATACCAGATTCGGGAATGAAGGCGTGGCATCAAGACTAGACCTGGTATTTAGTAAGGAGCCGGAAACAATAGAAAATCTTAAAGTAGATTGTCCAATACCGAAGAGTGACCATGCGGTTGTGGAATTTGAAGTATCAGAAAAGAAAACCTCCGAAAGGAGGATCACAAAATTGGGAGAAGCAACTACTGTAAGGCAGAACTTGTTAGCATGATAACCTTTTTTTAAAAATGGAAATTGGAGTGGGCTGCACAAGGCCAAGAGTACACAGGATAAGTGGGAGGAGCTTTTAAAGCTATAAAAGGAAGCCAAAAATAGATATGTCCCCAAGGTAACCAGAAAGGATGTTGATAAAAAAGGAGTTGTTTAACAAGAGATGCGAGGCAGCTAGAAAGAGAAAAGAGGAAGCTTGGAAGGGATGGAGGAGACGAAGAAGAATCAACTCGTGGAACAATTTCAGACAAACAAGGAATGAATATACAAAGGTTAGAAGAAAATACAAAAGGAAGTATGAAAAAGATATAATCGATAAGTGCAAAGACCAACCCAAGCTATTCTATAGACATGAGAACGGCAAATTGAAGAAAAGAGAAAAAATCTATAACTGAAAATGGATGGAACCACATGAGGACCCAGTAGAGATGGCAGAAGTGGTGAACAACAGTTTCCATAGAGTTTTCACAAAAAAGAAGAAGAATTTGTACAACCCCTGGGCCAGGAAAGAGGAAGGGTTATGCAAGAGCTACAGTTAACGGTGCAGGAGGTGAAGGAAAGTTTGAACAAGCTGGATGTGAGAAAGGCGACGGGGCCGGATGGAGTATCAGGGTGGATCTTGAGAGAATGTAGTGAGCAACTTGCAGAGAAACTGCACTCCACAATGAGTGCCCCCCTGAGGGAAGGAAAAGTACCACAAGATTGGAAGAGAGCAAACATAGTACCGATTTTTAAGGGAGGCAAGAGAGAGGACCCATTGAATTACAGACCGGTATCACTCACTAGTGTGGTTGCGAAGATATGTGAGAGACTGTTTAAAAATGGGTGCTCGGATTTTTTTGAAAGTGAGAAAATTATCTCGGATTGCCAGTTTGGATTCAGGAGAGGGAGATCCTGCGTCACCAACTTGTGTTATTACTCAAAGGTGACAGATTTAATACAGGAGAGAGAAGGCTGGGCGGATGGAGTGTACCTGGATTTGAAAAATTCCTTTGACAAAGTATAGCACAGAAGACTAATTTGGAAAATTAAAAATAGGGGTGGAGTGGGTGATGGACTGATTAAGTGGCTGGAGGACCTCCTAACTAACTGGGAAATGAGGACGATAATCAGGGGCAGGGTTTCCAACTGGTGCCCTGTGATGAGTGGAGTCCCGCAAGGTTCAATGTTGGCACCAAAAGTGTTTGCTGTTTATATAAATAATATGGTTGACGGATTTTTTTTTTTTTTAACAACAAAGGAGGCAGCTCAAGGGCACAAAAAAAAAAAATAATAACAAAAAGCCCGCTAATCGCTGCTCCCATAAAAGAATCAGAAGAGTTGGCCAAAAGCAAGGTCAAATTCGGGAGGAGAGGTGTCCTGAAACCCTTCTCTTGAAAGAGTTCAAGTCGTAGGCAGGAGGAAATACAGATGAAGGAAGATTGTTCCAGAGTTAACCAGCGTGAGGGATGAAAGAGTGAAGATGCTGGTTAACTCTTGCATAAGGGGTTTGGACAGTATAGGGATGAGCATGAGTAGAAAGTCGTGTGCAGCGGGGCCGCGGGAGTGGGTGAGGCATGCAGTTAGCAAGTTCAGAAGAGCAGTCAGCGTGGAAATATCGATAGAAGATAGAAAGAGAGGCAGCATCGCGGCGGAATTTAAGAGGTAGAAGATTATCAGTAGGAGGAGGAGAGCTAATGAGACGAAGAGCCTTAGCCTCCACTCTGTCCAGAAGAGCTGTGTGGGTGGAGCCCCCCCACACGTGAGAAGCATACTCATAGGGATAGCAATGGATAGGGAGAGAAAGAAAGCTTGCGGGGAGAAGAACCTTAACCTCGACGGAAGACCTCGAGGCGAGAGAGAAGAGATGAGTTTTCAAGATGAGATTTTTGAGTTAGGATAGACCGAGGGATGTTAGGTGTTGAAGAAGGTGACTGAGTGCTGGTAGCAGAGAAAGAAGATGAATAATAGGGAGTAGTGTGTTGAATTGTGTCGATATAAATTGAGTTTTGAGAGTTTTTGAAGGACACAGGACTTCCTTTTCCCATTGGAAAATGGAAAGGTCTGAGGAGGTTGGCGTTCTGCAGCCTCCAGTATGGAGTGTATCCGTCGTGTACTTGTTGTTGTGGTCTTCTTTGAAAGAAGTTGAATAATAAAGAGTGGAGTCGTCGGCGTAGTGGAGGACAGTTGTTGTATGGAAAAGAGATCATTGATAAAATAACAGGGAAGTGGTGGGTAGGAGGACAGAGCCTGTGAAACACCACTGTTGTTGGGTTAGAAGAAGAGTGACCGTCGTCTACCTGCAGAGAAGATAGAACGGCGGAGGAAAGAGATAAAGGAGGAAAGAGAGAGGATAGAATTCGAAAGAGGGCAGTTTAGAAAGCAAAGATTGGTGCCAGACTCTATCGAAGGCTTTCGATATGTCTAGCGCAACAGAGAAAGTTTCACCGAAACTGCTAAGAGAGGATGACCAAGAGTCAGTTAAGAGAGCAAGAAGATCACCAGTAGAACGCCCCTTGCGGAATCCATACTGGCAATCAGATAGAAGATTAGAAGTGGAAAGGTGCTTTTGAATCTTCCGGTTAAGGATTGATTCAAAAGCTTTAGATAGACATGAAAGTAGAGCTATTGGGCGGTAGTTTGAGGGATTGGAGCGGTCACTCTTCATAGGCACAGGCTGTACAAAGGCATACTTCCAGCAGGAAGGAAAGATAGATGTTGATAGGCAGAGACGAAAGAGTTTGACCAGGCAGGGTGTCAGCACGGAAGCACAGTTTTTAAGAACAATAGGAGGCACTCCATCAGGTCCATAAGCCTTCTGAGAGTTGAGGCCAGAGAGGGCATAGAAAACATCATTAAGAAGAATCTTAATAACAGGCATAAAGGAGTCAGAGGGGGGATGAGTAGGAGGAATATGCCCAGAATCGTCCAAGGTGGAGTTCTTACAGAAAGTTTGAGCGAAGAGTTCAGCCTTAGAGACAGATGAGACGGCAGTGATGCCGTCAGGGTTAAGGAGAGGAGGGAAAGAGGAAGAAGTGAAATTGGAGGAGATGTTTTTGGCTAGATGCCAGAAGTCACGGGAAGAATTAGAAGAAGCAAGGTGTTGACATTTTCTATTTATAAAAGAAGTTTTGGTAAGTAGGAGAATAGATTTGGCACGATTCCGGGCTGAAATGTATAGATCAAAGTTAGTGGGAGTTCTAAGGCTCTGGAACCTTTTGTGAGCTGCCTCTCTATCTTTAATAGCACGAGAACAAGCATGATTAAACCAAGGCTTTTTAACATGAGGAGTAGAGAAAGTACGTGGAATGTATGCCTCCATTCCATCATTCCACGGGAAATCGGAAAAGTACATCCTCAGGCCGTCCCACCGAGCTGAAGCAAAATGCCAGAAGCATCGCCTCCTCGGTGGGTCCAGAGGATGTATAGGAGCGATAGGACAGGATACAGAAATAAGGTTATGATCAGAGGAGCCAAACGGAGAGAACAGTTTGACAGAGTAAGCAGAAGGATTAGAGGTAAGGAAGAGGTCTAGAATGTTGGGCCTGTCTCCAAGACGGTCGGGAATACGAGTAGGGTGCTGAACCAACTGCTCTAGGTCGTTGAGGAGAGCAAAGTTGTAGGCTTGTTCACCAGGCTGGTCAGTGAAGGAGGATGAAAGCCAAAGCTGGTGGTGAACATTGAAATCTCCCAAGATGGAGATTTCAGCGAAGGGAGAGTGGGTCAAGATGCGCTCCACTTTAGAGTTCAAATAGTCAAAGAGTTTTACATAGTTAGTAGAGTTAGGTGAGAGATACACAGCACAGATGTATTTAGTAATAGAATGACAATGAAGTCTTAGCCAGATGGTGGAAAATTCAGAAGAGTCAAGGTCGTGGGCACGAGAGCAAGTGATGTCGTTGCGCACGTAGGCGCAACATCCAGCTTTGGATTGAAATTTAGGATAGAGATAGTAGGAGGGAACAGAGTAGAGGTTGCTGTCAGTAGCCTCAGAAACCTGTATTTCGGTGAGGAAGAGAAGCTGAGGTTTAGAGGAGGAGAGATGGTGTTCCACAGAATGAAAATTAGAACGGAGACTGCGAATGTTGCAGAAATTGATAAGGAGGAGGTTCGAGGAGTTATCAGGACACCTCTCAAGTCGGCAGCCAGAAGGGGAGTCCTCCCTGGGGGAATTTATGGTCCCCCCCCCCCAGGCGGGGACTCCGAGGCAGTTATTTTTTTCGCCATGTTGAATTTTTAATTTTCGGAAAAGGTGTGTGTGTTTTGTGAATGTAGTGTGGTGTAGAAAGAGAGAGGAACTGCCTTTAGAGAGCATGCTGAACTGCTCTCTGGTATTGATGAGACAAATGGGAAACGGTTAGTGAGGACATGGGAAAGGTCTTTGAAGGGCTTCAGCACCCTCCTCGCTTCCCATATATCCTCACCGGGAGTAGCTCACGCCCGTTCGGTAGGTGTCTTCCTACCAGCTACGTGAGTTTGTTTGCAGATGATGCAAAGCTATTGAGACGTGTGAATAATGTGAATGACTGTGAGGCATTGCAAAGGGACCCGGATAGAATATGGGAGTGGAGTGGTACATGGCAGATGGAGTTCAACCTTGGGAAATGTAAAAAAAATGGAGTTTGGTAGGAGTGACAGAAGATGTGAATGTGATTATAAGATGGGAAGTGAGATAATATGCAGAGTGGAGGAAAAAGATTTGGGAGTGACTGTCTCAGAGAACATGTCGCCGGACAAACACATCAACAGGATAACGGGAAAAACTATGAATTTGCTAAGGAACAGAGGGCCAACATTTGTGTACTTGGATGAGGAGATGATGAGGAAAGTAATAGTCACAATGATAAGGCCAAGGTTGGAGTATACAGCAGTGGTCTGATCTCCTCACGAAGAGAAGAACATAAAGAAGCTGGAAAGAGTGCAGATAGTGGCAACTAAGATGGTACCGGAACTTCGAGATCGGACTTATGAGGAGAGACTCTATAACATGGGGCTCACAACCCTAGAGAGAAGAAGAGAAAGAGGAGATCTGATAGCGGTGTACAGGGTGGCGAGCGGGGTGGAGCATCTGGACAGAGAGGACCTGTGAGTGTGGAACTAGAGAGAAGAGAGAGGACATGGAAAGAAGTTGAGGGCGACCACGTGTAGGAGATATCTGAAATAGTTTAGCTTTACAAATAGAACCATTGAGCTATGGAATAGACTGGAGGAGGAGGTGGTTTGTGCAAGAAACATTCAGGATTTTAAGGACAAGTTGGATAAGAGTGGATATGGAGACGGGACAGCGCGAGCATAGCTCTTTTCCCGTATGTCACAACTAGGTATATACAACTTGGTAAATACACACACACACACACACACACACACACACACACACACACACACCGGATGAAATCTCGGGACAAGTGCTAAAAGTGTAGAAATTAATTATTGGAGCCACTCTATGACATTATAACATGCTCTATAAATACAGGAAAAGTGCGCTTAGAATGGAAGAGAGCGAACACTGTACCAATTAAAAAAAGTGGAGATAAAACTGAACCACTAAATTATAGACCAGTCTCTTTGACAAGTGTAATGTGCAAGATTTGTGAAAGTATAATAAAAAAAAAACAATGGGTCGAACATTTAGAAAAGGAAAACATGATAAATGAAGGACAGTTTGGATTTAGAAAAGGGAAATCATGTATCACCAACGTACTATGTTTCTGCTCAAGAGCAATAGATGTGGTGTAAGAGAGATGAGGATAGACTAATTGTGTATATCTCAATTTGAAAAAAGCTTTTAACAAGGTTCCGCACAAAAGGTTCATCTGGAAACTACAGCAGTAGGGAGGAATGGGCAGAAAGGAAGGAAGAAAAATGAAGACGGTGATTAGGGAAAATAAATCAAACTGGAGGAGAGTAGAGAATGGAGTTCCTCCAGGCTCAATTCTGGCACCAATAATGTTCATAATATATATATAAATGATATGTCGAAAGGTATAAAAAGTTATATGAGCCTTTTTGCAAACGATGCAAAGTTAATAAGAAAAGTGAGGACGGAGGAAGACTGTGAAGAGCTGCAAAAAGACCTGGATAGAGTGTATAGATGGAGCCAGTTATGGGAGATGGAATTTAATGCAAACAAATGCCATGTTATGGAAATGGGGAAAAGTAAAAAAAGACCCAGGAAAACATACGGGATGGAAGAAGAAACCTTTTTTTTTTTTTTTCTTTTTAAAGCTATGGAGACAGTGCAAGGGCGTAATGGGAAAAAAAAAGGCCCGCTACTTATTGCTCCAGAACAGAGTTTAAAGGAGTGTTCGAAATCAGAGGTCAATTTCGGGAGGGGAGGTGTCCTGATACCCTCCTCTTGAAAGAGTTCAAGTCATAGGCAGGAGGAAATGCAGATGAAGGAAGATTGTTCCAGAGTTTACCAGCGTGAGGGATGAAAGAGTGAAGATGCTGGTTAACTCTTGCATAAGGGGTTTGGACAGTATAGGGATGAGCATGAGTAATTAAAGGTGGTACATGAAGAAAAAGATTTGGGAGTAACGATGCAAGGCACACTATCCCCCAGAAAACATATAAACAAGCTGTTTGGAGAAACCTACAGGATGATGCAAAATATAAGGGTAGGACATGGGTCAGAGGGGCCCACCGTGCCCCCCCCCCCCACCCTCGAATTGACGAAACTACATTTTTCTGGTAGTTATATATGTATACTTTATTTTAAAACATGTTAACATGAAAATAACTGGGACTCACTGCTTCATTTTCGATGTTATATGAACTCACATGTAAAAAAAATTGTGGCGGCCAGTTATGGGGTAGGGGATTTTCAAATGTCTGTATCTCTGGAACTAATTATTGTAGAACTATAACCTTATGCTCAAAATGTGCGTCTTGGTCCATTCTACACATAGGTGTATGGTTTATGCAAATTAGGTCAGTAAGTAGGTCAGCAGATGTCAAAATGTCGCTAAATTTAGCCCATGCTTAAAATTTTTATCATGTCCATCTATTTCATCTTGGAGGTGCTAAATTCTGGATCTTGGCATATTATCACCCCAAGAAATAAAGGATAGAATCACCTGAAGTAAACAAAAGGTCTAATGTTGCATGTAGTACAGTACTAGGTCATGTTTCTCCATTGAAAGATGAAAGTAACAAGGACAACCTGGAGTCCGTTGTGAATGACACAGATTTCCATTCATACTTAGACGAGTACTCAGTCTTCCGTGAGGGGGTTAATAAGGGTGACCATGGGAAAACTGCCAAGTTTTGGGTGTCCTACATGAACCACATCTGGCTTATCCTGCATCTCCTCAAGGCTGTGAAGACGAATGACTATTACTTGTATGGCGCATGTCTCCATCAGATGACGGACCTCTTCTTCAGCTATGACGGACATAATTATGCCAGGTATCTTACCTATTTTTCGTTTTTTTTGGCAAACATTGAGCAAACACATCCCGGAACAACAGAACTACTGAAACAGGGGGCCATAGGTGTGGCAAGATCATTCGTTCCGGGCAACCGATGTTATGTCAACAAGACGATTGAAAAGACTTTTATGAAGCATGCCAAGTCTCATGCAGGTGATGGAGGAAGAGGGGCAGGAGTCTCCAGTATCTTGACTAACTATGGGGCATACAGGAGATGGGCTAGAACAGTTCATGAACAGTCAAGATACGTGGATGTTACCCTCCAGATGGCAGAAATGACAGACTCTGAGACTGGTAGGACCAACAAGCATCACGATGTTCGTCTATCCCAGATCCGTAAGAGGGAGTCAGTGGTAGTGAAAGTCATCAACTCCGTTCAAAGTTTCGTGAATCCATTTGATGTTGGCGATGTGGATCAACTATTCTGCCTTGCTTTAGGTGCCTTGGATGCCGAAAAAAAGGGAAGCCTGGCAAAGGAAGAGCTCATCAAGGATAGGCTGATGAAAAACCAGGATTACTTCAAGCCAATCAAAAGGCAGAGACTGAAGACCTTTCATGACATGGGCAAGAAGGTAACGGTCAAGACCTCCAAACTGAGAGAGCTTGAATACCAACAAGGGAATATTGCCTTCCAGCTATTGGTCCCGTCACAGAACCAGCCTGAGAAGCTAGATATGAAGGAAGTCCTCAGATATCCACTGATGCCGGTGCCATCTTCCATAGGTACTGCTGACGGCTACTTGATGAAAACGGACAAGAGCAAAGGCTTTCATCATTTGACCAGGGGTGTGAAGGATGTTGCTGCACCACCAGATCAGTGTACAATGACTATTGAGGATGGCAATGCCACTTTCTATTGTATGAAGGACGTGCTGAGGACATTCCACCAGATTGGCCAGAAAACACTTGACAAGAGTACAGCATGGAAATCGAAAGTCAATGCCAGCACAGACATGTACAAGAAGGACTCTGTCAAATCGATGGAAAGAAATAGAAGAGGATGTTGGGAAAAGCGACTTTTTGAGGATGAAAACACAAGAAGACCGGAGAACTGAATGGACTTCCTCGCCAATGATGAGAATAAGCAACAGTTGGTGAGGCTACTTCTGAAGATCTGGAGTAGTCAGGGTTGTGCTGAAAGACTGCGAAACAAGGAAATATAAGTTGTATGTGAAGGGAAGGCGTACAGTTTGGCGTCAGATGGTAGGCCAGTTACCATGTCAGAAGCTCCAGTACTCTAATCAGACCCGGAGGGGACAGATATTAGAGTTATCTTGTACATACTGTTCATATGCCGAAAGTCAGAAGTGCAAAACCGTACGAGCTAGGAGCCCTGACACAGATATCTACTTCATTCTGTTGTATTATGCTCCAGCCTTTGGGATACAAATCTTGTTCGACACTGGGTCTGGAGATCACCGACGACTGATTGATGTGTCAGAGATGGCGAAGGACTACATGCTGACTTATTGCTCTGCTCTGCTAGGTTTGCACGCCTTCACAAGATGTGATACTAAGAGTGTGTTCCATATTATTGGGAAAGTGAAACCAATTAAACTGCTTCAGGAGAAGCCAAGGTTTCAGGAGATTTTCAACAAACTAGGCGAGAAATGGGAGGTTTCGGATGAACTATTTGCAGGCCTAGAGGAATGTACGTGTGCAATGTACAAGAAGACTGATCGTATCTCTGACGTTGACGAACTCCGGTATGTCATGCTGCTGTCCAAGTGTGGTGGTAATTGAGGCGAACTGAAATTGAAAAGAAAGGTTGATCTTGCGACCCTTCCACCTCCCAAGAAATGCCAGAAAGAACATGTGAAAAGGGTCAACTACCAAGATGGGATTTGGAAAAGGGCCCATGTACCAAAGCCGGAGATCCCACAGCCAACAGACGATCATGGGTGGAAGAAATCAACAACGCATACTGGACTGCAGCCACAGTGGTGTGTTGGGGACGTTGTTCCACCCAAGATGGCAAACATCCTAGAGAAGCAACAGGACCAAGACTCGAATGATGAGGATGATAACTCGGAATCGGAATCAGACAGCAGCGGTGATGTGGATGAGGATAGCTCAAGTAGTGACAGTGATTGGTAGAGGGGGAAGCCTGCAAGATGTTGTGACCTTCTTGCTGGATTAAACTCATCAATACCTCATTGGAATATCCTGTATCGATCTAAGGTTCTGACTGATGAGACTCTCTCTTTGCTGAACATATGAACATCTGCAGGGTGTTTTACAACCATACTGAATTTTAAGCTACTGCCGTTAGCCATGAGCTTCTGACCTCTGGTGACCTACTCAACACCATAATTTGTATGTATCACACACCAATATACAGTATGTGTAATTGCACACACTTTGATTGTAAATTTGTAATTATGCAGTAAACAGTTATGGAGTTAAGAACATTTAAAGTTACCCTGCCCCTTTATTGCAGTTTTTCACTACTTTTTTAGAAACGTCATTTCGTCACTTCCCACTGAAGGGTACAATGATGAAATATGTTTAACATTAGGCCTTTTGTTTACTTCAGGTGACTTTATCCTTTATTTCTTGGGGTGTTAATATGCCAGGATCCAGACTTTAACCCTCCTGCTACGGGCGTCTTTCCAGAAGGCGAACCCAGTGTCCGGGGGTTTTGGGAATATTTAGGGTCATGTCTACATTCTAATTGCAACGTAAATAAACATAATGGAAATTAACCATACACTACGTACTTCTAGGAGTACTCATCGTCCTCTGTCGAATGGCGTTTAGTAGACCGCTCTAGGTCCACTGGTTGCTGAGTAATCATGAATAGAAGTTGGTCTTTTTTTTTGCCGTAGAACTAGCCCGCTGTCGGGTGTGTGCCTGTGACACGGGCGAGAGTCTAACCTACACTAATCGCTCCCCGTTCCACTCCCCTCCGCTTTACGCTAACCCCACCAAGACCTCTGTTTCCTAACATTTATATTTCATTGTGGGAGCGTCGGGCGGGTGGAAGCGAGGAAGCGGCGTCCTCCACGGTACAGGAAGGCACACGTTCGGACACATCGGAAAGTGAAAAATCATGTCTTTCCATCACTGCGGCGAGTGACCAACTAACTGGTAATGCCAAGACATGCTCTGGGATGCTGGGCGTGGGCTCATACAAAACTAAGCCCGCGCGCACATTTCAAATGGTAGAAATACGCACATGCCTTCTGGGAGGACACCCGGATTTTTGCCAAATTTAACGCGCGTTCTTCCAAGAGGACACCCGGAGCGGAGGGGTTAATACTTACAAGATGAAATACATGGCCATGATAAAAATTTGAAGCATGGGCTAAATTCAGCGACATTTTGACCTCTGCTAACCTACTTACAGACCTAATTTGCATAGATCATACACCTATGTGTAGAGTGGACCAAGACGCACATTTGGAGAGTAAATTTATAGTTCTACGATCATTAGATCCAGAGATACAGACATTTGAAAATCCCCTACCCCATAATTGGCCGCCACAATTTTTTAACATGTGAGTTCATATAACATCGAAAATGAAGCAGTGAGTCCCAGTTATTTTCATGTTAACATGTTTTAAAATAGAGTATACATATATAACTACCAGGAAAAAAATGCAGTCTCGTCAATTCGAGGTGGGGTGCACGGTGGGCCCCTCTGGCCCATGGACTATAGGTGATGGCTGAGTGGTTAGCGTGCTGGCCCTGCATTCACCGCGTGCTGGACGACGCGGGTTTGAATCCCCACACTACCACCTGGGATTTTTCAGTCACCGCTGAGTGGCCTAAGACTACCCACATGCTGTCCTGTCTAGAAGAAACCGACCCAAAACTTTATATAAACATATAAATAAGATATTATGGAAAAAAGACACTGTGAATGCAATCAAAGTGAGTGACCAAGTCTATGAAGATGTAAAGGAAATCTGTGAAATATTACATGAAAACTTTCAGAAGGTGTTTACCCAAGAGACAAAATTTGAAGAGAGGGATGAGGAGAGAAGTGTCAAAAGAATGGAAAACATAAGTGGATAAAGAAGAGATACTGGGGCTATTGAAATCACTAGATGGTAAGAAGGCAATGGGTCTAGATGAAGTACGTATCAGGCCAAGTACTGACAGAGTGAAGGGAACAGTTAATAGAACCAATTCATGGTGTTGTAAGTTGTTCAATCAAGAGTGAAGAAGTCCCAGTACAATGGAAGAGGACACATGTGGTCCCATTATATAAGAGCAGAAATAAACAAGAGCTGCTGAACTATAGACTGGTTTCTCTTACAAGTGTTATGTGCAAAATGTGTGAGAAGGCAATTAAATAAAAGACATCTGGAAAGAGAAGATAATAAATGAAAGTCAATTTGGATTCAGACAAGGTAAATCTTGTGTCACAAATCCAATATGTTTTTACTCAAGAATAATTGATATAGTACAGGAGAGAGACGGATAGACAGACTGCATATTTTTGGACCTAAAAAAGTCATTTGATAAAGTTCCACATAAGAGGCTGCTGTGGAAATTAGAAAATAGAGAAGGATTGGGGAGATATATGACAGAATGGATGAAAAATTACCTGGCAAACAGAGAAATGAGAACCATGTTGAAAGATGAAAAATCGGACTGGAGAAAGGTCACAAGTGGAGTGCCACAGGGATCAGTGTTAGCGCCTATATGATGTTTTTAATATATAGAAATGATATGCCAGAAAAAGTAAAGTTAGTACATGAGTATGTTTGCAGATGATGCCAAACTGCTTAGAAAATAAGAGATGAGGATCATTGTACTAAACTCAAGGAAGATTTAAATGAGACATGAATGGAATAAAAAATGGGAAATAGATTTTAATGAAAAGAAATTGAAGGCCATGGTGACATGTGGCAATCCACCATACATGACCCAGGTCTAAAAACTGATCAGTTTAGCTTATCCTCTCTGCCTCTGTCTCTCTCCCCCAGTGTGTGGGTTTGTAAAGAAGGCTGATATGTTGTGTACAATTGTGGCTATTCAATTCTTCCCTTTTCTTTGGGAGCATCAGGGCTGGGTGCCAGGTGTCACAAGTAGGTGTATGTAGTTACCAAAAGCACCCGGTCACACTTCTGTTTGCATGAGTGAGACACAAAAATAGTAGCGGCTGCATGCTTATGAGAGGAGGATGGCAATGTAGTACTTAGCATATTGTCATCATAGTCTCATACTTGGTCCATATTTAGCCGTTTCTCAGCCACTCATACCTTCACGTTGGCTGAAGCAGACAGATAAAGACAGATAAAGACTTCAATGGGCCTCCTTCTTTATTTGTCATTTTTTTCTCTCTTTCTAGTCATGGTGGTTGTGACATCAAACAAATTATAGTCAGAGAAGATATTTTTTGTGACAGTGTAGTTGTGGATCATGATTTGGTTATTGGCCATGACCACTCCTAGATCAGAGTTGCTACCCTTTAGTAAGGCCGCAGATATTTGGAGCGCTAGCTTGGATCTGGTGAAGCACAACAAGCAACCCAAGACAGCAGGCGAGTCTCAAAGACTTCAGAGTTCTTGGGGAGATCCCTATAGTGTGGTGAAGTGCCTCTACGATTCTACATGTCACTTAAAGGAAAGATGGAATCATGTGAGGCAGCTGGAGAGGTGCCACAGACCTGTCCCAGTACATGTATAACACAGGAGGTCACATGTCAACGAGAAGGAGCAGCCGATACTTGGGAACAAGTGAACCAGTGACAACTCAGAGCTCTTCACAGGAGTTTGCTGATAGCTATCATTGGGTGTCCGGCAGGCAGCTGAGGACTGGAGAGCCCAGCATCGCACTGAGACAAGAGGGATGATTAACAGACTAAATTTGAAGGATAATGTTTTCTAGATTGTACATAATACGTATTGCATCAAGACAACTCAGTTATGAAGGAAGGGGTTGTGTTATGCCACTGCGTTGTAGTAGTTCTAGGAAGTTATGGTACTCGACTCAACTACTCTTCACTATTCACATACATACCTTACTGAAGCCCTTGAGAAAGAATATTGGTGTATAAGAGCTAACACAGGTAGGGCGGTCTGTCAGCGAGGGACTCAGAGAGAGAGACTAGAGGACGAGGCAGAGGAAAACTATAGTCTGTTTCATAAAATATTACAGGCAGTCACACCACCTCTTTTTTCACTTGATTTTGATTAGCTCTGTGGCAGCCAGTCAGCGCACAGAACCTGTCACTTTGCGACCACCTTGACCGCTGGCATTGCAACTCTGTGCAATGTTTTTTTAGTATTCTAATACTATCTGGAATACTGTTTTCTTAGTAGCATTGCCATCCTTGAGTCATTATCTATAACATTCATTTTATAACACAAGATGACTAATTATTTTTTCTCATAGATATCATGTGATGAACGAAGATATTTTTTTACATGATGAAAACAAGTTTATATTTCCATCTTTATTCATGTTAACAGCATAGTTATGGCTATTTTTCTTGTCCCATCATAAAATTTGACAGTTTAGGCACTATACATGTTCAGTGGTAAAATTGTGTTAAGTTAATATTTCATAGTGATACTGAGATGTAAAATATTTTTCTTCATGTATTCCAGAGCACTGTGAGGTAGTGTGAGCACAGAGCGAGCTTCCTAGGACAAGCAACTTTTTCAGCGCGGTGATTGGCTGCCATTTGACCAGGCAAAATTGAAGAGGATGAGGGTGTGTGGCCGCTTGTAGTATCCAAGTGAAACAAACTATAATTAGGATGAGAGAAGTCAGTGATACAAGACTCAGCATGGATCAGGAAAGGCAAGGACATTCCCAGACTTCTGATTGTGATTGTTGCTGTGCTAATGCAGGAAGAAAGACCACTGTTTGCCTCCCTGCATTTCTGGATCTGGATCTGGATCTGGAACTTAATGTGCAGGGCACCTGTACAGGTGCATAACACGCATATTTGTGTTGGCTGTTGGGGGGACGGGGAAGCTGGGTGTGCAGGGAAGGGAAGTGAATAAAGTGTAATTGTTAGTGTTGGTGTGTTGTGGTGACAAGTGCGTGCGTACTTGTATTCTGAATGAGCCTATTGAACCGCAGTCTAAAATCTATTGAGGGAGGCTGTTCCAGTCACGTGGAAAGTATGAGTGCTTGTATGTGTCAGTGTTATTGTGACATGTTTGGTAATTATGGATTTGTTTGTTATGAGTACGTTGACTGTTTGCGTTATGTAAGTATGTATGTGAGTCAATGTCAATGTGGGTGTTTGTGATCTTGTACATAAGTGTAAGTCTGTGTGCTTGTCTGCGTATGTGAAGAGGTTCCATGTTTATTTGTTGTTTTATCCTTGTTGTGATTCCAGGCGTTGGCGTGTAATTGTTTGTAATGAGCCTAGCCGCCTTGGTGTTGATTTGTTCTAAGCTATCAATGCTTCTGTGTGTGTAAGGATCCCACACCGTGGAGCAATTTTCATCACCTCCTGCTGGATACTGTTAAGTCTCCAGGGTGTGAAGGCCCACAGAACCCACTTGAAGCACACATGAGAACCCACAACCCACCTACTGTAAGATGCAGTTGGTGTCAGAAACAGAGCTACGTATGTTGCACTTGGTCTCAGTGGTGCAAATATCAGTTAACCTGCACTATTACACACCTTAAATATAACGAATTTAGGCTTTAACAAACTTTTGGGGCCAGTCTTGGTGTATGCAGGGATTCACCGAGCAAACTCAGTAAGTGTGTGGTTCAGTTTGGTGGTGGTGCAGCTGACCAAGTAGACACACGTTGATTGGCGGCGGAGGGAACTAAACAGCCAGGCGGTGTACGTGTGTTTAATAGTAACTCTCAGTCTAACTTTATCCACCCAACTGTAAACACCTTTGCTCTCATCCTTCTGTACCTCACCTCGCATCTAATACAAAGAACAAACTTTGTTATATAACGATTTTTTTTTTTTTTACGTCTTAGCCTATAGCACTGGTACGCTTTCTTCAGGGGCCTGGTGGTCAGTCTAAGCCCGTCATGGTGCAGGCATTTTTTTTTTTTTATAGTGGCCCCATTTATGCTTGGCTCATGCCGCCCCCCCGGAGCTCATTCTTGATTCACTGGACGGTTTCTTCTAGAGTCCGGGTTGATAGGTGATCTTCAGGACAGCATGTGGGCAGTCTTAGGCCACTCGACAGTGACTGAAAAATCCCAGGTGGTAGCGGGCGGATTCGAACCAACATCGTCCATGGCACGGTGAATGCGGAGCCTGCATGCTGACCACTCAGCCACCGCCTACCCTGTAAATGGTTCGAACTAGCGAACTTTCAGTTCATGAAACGTGTAAGGTTCATTGTATTTAAAAAGGCTGGATCCCTTGGATATAACAGTTTTTTGGATATGATGTCACCTCCACTCTCCCAATTGGTTCATTAAAGCGAGAATTTAATGCATGTAACAGTGGTGTCATGAGTGAGGACCACTACTTACTTACCAGGCAGTGGCTGAGTGGTCAGCATTCAGGCACGACAACCAGGAGGACTGAGGTTCACATCCCACCAGCTACTACAAGCTGGCACTTTTCAGTTATAGCTGAGTGGCCTAAGACTTCTCACATTCTGTCCTGAAGACCACCTATGAATCTGAACTCAAGATTCTCTCTAAAATGAGGATCAAAGATGAGCTCCGGGGGACATAATTAGCCAAGCAGGATGGCGCCACTATGTGTGAAACTGAAGAGAAGGAGCTAGGTGTTCTACACCAAACTCAACTCTGTATTGGACCGGTGCCCCCCTTGGTACATATTCATTGTCTTTGGCAACCTCAGTGCTACTACTGGCACTAACAGGGTTGGTTGTGATCCTGGCTTGGATCCTGAAGATCCAAGAGGCTAAGAATTGCAGGTTCTTGGTACCAAAGACCAGCGCTGCACTGCTGGACTTGATATATCAATGCCAGAAAGGTGTCTAAGGAGATTTACCACATCCTTGTAGGCAACTGGAGAATCCTCCAGGACTGTAGGGTTTCATGTAGTGTTGAGTTCTTTGCAACTGATTATTTATTATAGGCTTGTTGTTGCAACCCTCAAGCTTCACTTCAAATCAAGAATCTCGAGATGCAGCAATACTGTGGTCCTCGAGAGGCTGAAATACCTGGCATGTGCTAACCAGTACGTAGCGACAGTCTCAAATTGGTTCACTGTGCTCAGCACCCTTGAGGACCCTGCAGAACTATGGGATAAATTTTGATGTGAAATTAATGTAAGTGCATTGGAGAGCGCCTGAGATCTAGGAGAGGTTTTGCCTCGGGGAAGTTGCTGAAGAATATTGAGGAGAGTCGCACTGCCAGGCTTGCTGGAAATCGGGACCAATTTAAGTCTCTGTCGCATAGGACTAGAGCTCTCTTGAGGAGCGACAAGGAGAGGAATGTCAGGAGTCTTCCTGAGGAAGTCAAGGGCCATCTCAATGCATATGACCACTGACCTGCTTACCAAGCCCTGAAGCAGCTCTGCTCCGAGCCTCCCGCTTAGGTGAGCATTGTCCGAAAAGCATATGATTTCATATTTCTGATTCAAATCATAATACATATATACATCTTTAGCACCTTATAATATTACATTCACTATATGGAACTTTAAATAAACAACATAGAGCATGTGAGAGTTGTTTATGTGGGAAAAAATGTATTTAAATTTCCTATATCTTTCATATCTCCGTTTCTTAAATACTATTAGTACATAAGTCAAGTGTCTTTATATCGTAGCTATGAGAAAAATGTGATTTCTTAATAATAGCAAAAAACTAGTAAGAAAAATTACTTGAACGTACGCCGCATGCATATTAGTTTTGGTAGTTCCACCAGGGCCACCAGATGGCAGGTAGTGTTCAGTGAAGGACCCAATACAAGAGGCAGAAAATTGCTAGTAAGAGAAAGAGAGTTGATGAGATGAAGAGCCTTTGACTCCACTCTGTCTAGTAAGGCTGTATGCATGGAGCCCTCCACGCATGAGATGCATACTCCGTACAAGGATGGACAAGGCCTCTGTATATGGACAGCATCTGTGCAGGGGAGAAGAACTAGCAGAAACGATACAGAACACCCAACATCGAGGATGCTTATTTAGCAAGAGAAGAGATGTGAAAATTCCAGTTAAGATTTTGAGTTGAGGATAGACCAAGGATGTCTAACGTAGAAGAAGGTGACAGATGAGTGTTGTTAATGAAGAATAGTGAATAGGTGTTTGGAAGATTGTGTCGAGTTGATAGGTGGAGAAATTGAGTTTCTGAGGCACTAAAGGACACCAACTTCCTTTTGCCCGAATCGGAAATATAAGCAAGATATGAGGTCAAGCATTCTGCAGCCTCCAGCCTGGAATCACGTAATTCCTGTGGGGAGAGTCTTCTGTTAAATGATGTTGAGTAATGCAGAGTCATCAGCATAGGAGTAGATAGGACAATTTGTTATAGAAAGAAGATCATTAATAATTAACAGAAAGAGTGGAGGATCGGACAGCCCTGCGGGACACCACTGTTGATAGGGGGAAGAACAGTGACCGTCTACCTCAGCAGAGATAGAACGGCCAGAAAGGAAACTGGAGATGAAACTACAAAGAGAGGGGTAGAAACAGAAGGAGAGAAGTTTAGAAAGCAAAGACTTAAGTGCCAGACCTTGTCGAATGCTTTTGAAATGTTTAGGGCAACGGTGAACGTGAAAGTTTCACCAAAACGTCTAAGAGAGGAAGAAGGGGGGGAGCATAAAAGGCTGGGCGAGCAGGCAGACATGACCTGACGCGTGACCCATGGTGTCCACTCGCCGCTGCAAACAATGGCCAGGGCATACTTGCAGTTGTAGTGCAGTGACTAGCCTGATGGGCGAGCCTAGCTCCCATAACTCGCGTACTCTGTTAGGGGGGCTACCTCTTTGGCCGACTGGTTAAGGAGTGGCTTTCCCGCCTCGCTAATCGCGGGTTCGATCCCCGCCGCCGGCAAAACCTTTTTTTGTTTGGATTAATTTATTATCGTGTGTTTCGTTGAACGCGGTTGTCGTGTTGGAGTGTAGTAAATAGTAAATTCTGGTGTTTCACAATGTCAAAGGGTACAGAGGAGCTGACAGAGAGGAAATAAGGATATGTGAATTGAATTCTGCAATAAGAAGATAAACACCACATTGTCGAGTTTGCAGTTTGCACTTTACAGAGAGAGAGAGAGAGAGAGAGAGAGAGAGAGAGAGAGAGAGAGAGAGAGAGAGACCTTGGCAGGAGCAGTCTGAAGAGAGCACAGAAAAGCATGTACGTACGTATATTCATAAACTATGCTGTGATGCAACGAAAAATATATGAGTCCTACGGAACCGAATGGAAATAAGTGTATAAGAGTTGTTCATGTGCTACTTTCTTTCGCCCCCATTTTCGTCTATTTGTTTTAATATTATTGTTACAAATTCTTGATAACATGATGCAGAATTTTCTCAGGAAGACGATGGCGACTTCCGTTTTCTTAATAATGAATGGTGGTGTCAGGAAACGGGGTGGGAGTGAGGTGTGTGAAGCCGTCAGTTTTTGGATGAATCGGGTACAGTAAGATGGCCGCCGCCCCAGCTTCGATGGCGGCACCTGCAAGATCTCGGCGCGCACTCTAACACGTGACTGTGGCGTGACGTCATCAAAACATTGGCTCGCTCAACGTGACGTGAAGAAGACGGGGCGAGGAGTCGAGGAGGTGCTGGCCCTCACACACTCTGAAGACCCCTCGACAACAACAGCCTGCCCCGTAACACTCACCACGAAGATCAGACCCAAACAAGCACTAAAAGAAGAAGTGAGAAGTTTTAGAGGCCGTGGTCCCAGCCCCCCGAGGCACTGAAGAAGCGCGCCCTAGTGCCCCTCTACTGGTAGCCAACAGCCTGGGCACAGGTAAGTGTGGCTCAGGTACAAGTTTGTTCAGGTGTTGTGTCAGGTACTTGGTACGTGTGTTGATTTAGTTTTGTAGTGCAGCGACTTGCCTGATGGGCGAGTCTCCCATAACTCACTCTGCGAGGGGCGTACCTCTTTGGCCGACTGGTTAAGGAGTGGCTCTCCCGTCTCGCTGGTCGCTAATTCGATCCCCGGCGCCAGCAAACCTCTCCTTGTATGGATTAATTCCTCATGTGTTTCGTTACACGCTGTGGTCGTGTGGGAGTGTAGTAAATGAGAAAATTCGGGCATTTCAGTTTGACCTCTTTTAACCTGTATCATTTTGTAGGATCTGGATCTGGATCTTAATACGCAGGGCACCTGTAGAGGTGCATAACACACATATTTGTGTTGGCTGTTGGGGGGACAGGGGAGCCAAGTGTGCAGAGGAGGGAAGTGAATCAAGTGCAATTGTTAGTGTTGGTGTGTTGTGGTGACAAGTGAGTATGTATTTGTTTTCTGAATGAGTCTGTTGTACCGCATTCTAAAATCTATTGAGGGAGGCTGTTCCAGTCACGTATGGTGCGTGGAAAGTATGAGTGCTTGTATGCGTCAGTGTTAGTGTGATGTGTTTGGTACTTATGGATGGATGTATTACGAATACGTTGACTGTTTGTGTTGTGTAGGTATGTTTGTAGGTCAATGTCAATGTGAATGTTTGTGATCTTGTACATAAGTGTAAGTCTGTGTGCTTGTCTGTGTATGTGAAGAGGTTCCATGTTTATCCGTTGTTTGATCTGTGTTGTGATTCCAGGCGTTGGAGTGTAGTTGTTTGTAATGAACCTAGCCGCCTTGTTGTTGATTTGTTCTAACCTATCAATGTTTCTGTGTGTGTGAGGATCCCACACCGTGGAGCAGTATTCAAGTGTTGGTCTCACAAGTGTGTCATAAGCTGTGTTTAATGTCAGGTGTGCAGTTATGTAAATTCCTCCTGAGAAACCTCAGTGTTCTGTGTAGGACCTCCTCTCGATTCTTTGGCTAATAGGTAAAGATTCGTTGTAGTACCGTGCTAGTATTTCATTACCTACCTTATGAAACTTCACTAGTTCTTCATATATATTTTCTACAAACGTTCAACAATCATGGAAACGCTTTCAAAATCCAATTCAAAGACTATTTATTGTTGAAAATACGAGATAATATTCACGAAAGCGTAGCCTCCTCTGGCGGCGGCCAAGGCGATGGTGCCGCTGCCGCAGCCGCAAAATAGCTCGCAGAGGGTTTAGGGTGGGGGAGCATATTTAAACTACTCCAACCGAACTTTACGATCTGCTAACGGGGGGACTTCGCCCCCCTCGACCCCCCACACCACACACACACACATGTGTATGCGACTTATTTCTGCGAGGAGGTATTTCTCACAACGCCGGCTGCACCGCCGCCAGAGGAGGCTGCGCTTTCATGAATATCATCCCCTATTTTTAACAATAAAGAGTCCTTGAATTTGATTTTGAAAGCGTTTCAATGATTGTTGAACGTTTGTAGAAAAGATATATGAAGAGCTAGGTAATGAAATACTGGCACGGTACTAAAACGAATCTTAACCGGCTAATGTTGATCATCGTTTCCGTTGATTACCGTTGATGAGGTTTCAGTCCCGGTCTGCCGCCGTAGCAGCGCTCCACAGGGCCGCCAACATTGTAACAGTAATATTAGCACCAAAAGTTGTCCTCAATCCACATCTTTGTAAAGTCGCAGGATTTAGTGAATAAGTGAGTCTTTAGCACTTTCTTGAAGATCACCAGACTGCCACTACTCTTAAAATCCCCGGGTAATTCATTAAAGAGCTGCGGGGCACTCTTCTCAAATGCTCTGAAACCCAGTTCCAGGTTGACTCCGGGCTCATAGAGTCTATACTGTTCTGCACTGTGTCTCAGTGACATGGCAGTGTCCAAATGAAAATCTTGTAGTAAATTCCTGTTTGGGCCACTCAGGAATTTACTACAGTGTTATTGACCGAAGAAGGGTAAGCCACTTCATGCGAAGTTAATATTTTCATAATTGATTCTTTTTTTGGTTTCAGAATGCAGTGCAGTAACGGACTTGGCAAATAGAATGGCGGGGTCGAGGGGGGGGCAAAGCCCACCTGTTAAGGGAGTTTAGGAGGGCAAAGCCCAGCCATTAGGAAGGTTAAGTTAGGTTAGGTTAGTATAAACATTCAGCATGCGGTGTGGGCCGGCAGAAATACGCAGCGCGGAATAGAACGGGGATGGGTCCACTACGCTGGTCAGTGATAACGGGTGGGGTGGAGCAGTGGTGGGGGTGGGTCAACATAAGAACATAGGGAGACTGCAAGAGGCCTAATGGCCTACACAGGGCAGCTCCAGATTCCCCCCCACTACCACCTGTCATCCTCGTCCATGTAGCTATCAAGTCTACTCTTAAAACAAGCTATCGTCCCTGCACTCACTGTCATTGCTGAGTCTATTCCATTCCCCACCGCCATATTACTAAACCAATGCCTGCCTATTTCCCTCCTAAATCTATACTTTTCTAATTTAAATCCATTACTGCATGTTCTATCCTGCTGGCTAATTCTCAGTACTTTACTGTTGTAACCTTTGACCCATTTGAATTCTTCTATCAGATCTCCCCGCACTCTTCGTCTTTCTAGAGAATGTAAGTTGAGATGTTTCAGCCTATCTTGATATGGGAGGTTCCTAAGCCCCTGAATCATCTTGGTCATCCTCCTCTGAACTGATTCTAGCAAGTTGATGTCCATTCTGTATTGTGGGCACCTAAACTGGACAGCATAATCTACGTAAGTGTGGCCTAACTAACACTAAATAGAGTCTGGGGATGACCTCTGCACTTTTTTGGTTACCTTCCTGTTAATAAAGCCTAATACCCTGTTAGCCCTATTCCTCACACTGATACATTGCTTCATTAGTTTTAGGTCAGAGTTCACTAACACTCCCAAATTCCTTTCACACACTGCTCTACCTATCACTGCGGTGTCTAAACCAGTGCTGTCCAAAGTTTTTCGCCTATTGTATCCTTTATTACCTTCTCCTACTGTTACCTACCCCCCATGGCTGATTAAACTCATTTATACTAGTATATTACCTATATTTATATTATATTTAGGTACACGTACATTACCTCCCTTCCTTGGTACCCGTCCCTCCCTCTCTCTTTTCCTTCATAGAACATGGGACGTTTCTGCTGTGTGTGTATTTACCTAGTTGTAGTTTTACAGGGCTTTACTAGTTGTAGTTTTACGCTCGTGTGGTCCCGTTTCCGTATCTGTATTTGTCCAACTTTTCCTTAAAGTTTTGCACATTTTTCACCGATACTACATCCTTAACTAGTCTGTTCCAGACCTCAATATTTCTTCGCGGGAAACTATATTTCTTTATGTCTCAAGCATCTTCCCTTCCTCATTTTTTTACAGTGTCCTCACGTGTTGCTGGTGTTTATTCCTTCTATTAGTAATAACTCCTCATTATCTACCTCTTTCATTTTGATCAATAATTTATTAATTTATATTAGGTCTCCCCTTTCTCTTCTTTCTTCCAGTGTTGGTAGGTCCATTTCCTTTAACCTTTCTTCATGGAACCATTTTGTTGCCATCCTTTGTATTCTTTCTAGTTTTTTTTTGTGTGTGTTTCTTCTTATGGGGAGACCACACCGCTTCCGCATATTCCAATTTTGGTCTAATCATAGTGGTTATAAACTTTTTCATCATATCCTTATCCATGTAGTGGAATGCCAATCCTATATTTCTTACCATTCTATACGTATCACCGAATATCCTATTAACATGACTCTCAGGCTGTTGATTATCCTGTATTGTCACTCCCAGATCTCTCTTTTTGAACTTTCTTTAATATTTCTTCGTCTCCCATTCTATATGCCCACTGTGGTCTCCCTTCACTCTTTCCCATTACAATTACATGACATTTTTTCACACTGAACTCCATCTCCCATTTCATACTCCATTCCCAAATCTTGTTCAGGTCATCTTGCAGAATTTCACAGTCTTTACTGTTTCTTATATGTCTCAGCAGTTTCGCATTGTCTGCAAACTAGTTCATGTAACTGTTTACCCTCTCTGGCATTTCATTTATATATACAGTAAACCCCGCTTAAGTCAGACCCGAATAAGCCGGATATCGGATAAGTCGGACACTTTCAGGAATTTTTATTTTATTTATTTATTATTATTTTTTTTTTTTTACGTTCTATCCCTACTGCACCGGTAGGCATTTTTTGCCCTTTGATTGAGTAATTTTAAGCCACTCGGCTTATATACTGGCTAAAATACCCTTGGGCTGCGTTTGAGAGAGCGACTCGGGGTGCACGGACCGATCTGTGTGCTCTCAAACACCGCAGCCCGGATTCCCATCCGGACTGCTCGCTGCAGCTCAGTTTGGAGGGGTGGAGCGCCTCCGTGCTGTGATGACGTCATCAGCTAATATGGCGGCCCAAAACAAACACATATAAGTGCTTCCGTTGAATATCACCTCTCTGTGCCACAATAACCACTGCAGCTTCCTTTTCATCCTCTGTTGCAAGGACCTCGTCGGCCAGAACAGCTAGTGATGGATGTTTAAACGTTGTCAAGAAGATCAGCGGACGCCATTTTGCTGCCAGAACTGCTATAGTCTGTTCAGAGCAAGAAGGCGGTTCAAGGTGGAGCTGGTATCGTCGTTTACCTCTACCCATGCTGCCAAATCAGCTTTCGTACATGCGTCTCTCTCTTATTTCCCATCCATGTGCTATTTGAAAGCGATATTTTATATATTCTGTATATAGTAAAGGAAGGTACATAGTACAATGAGTGTCGATGTTTAGGATTATAACAAGGATTTGTATAAATTCTATGACATGTGGCAGCGATTTTTTCCCATGTTGCCACGTTGTGGTGTTGGCAGTGGTGGTGGTGGTGGTGGTCGGTGTGTCCCCCTAGGTCCCTCCCCCGGGTAGAGAGGGAGAGAGAGAGAGATAAACAGGTGGGTTGTGGGTGGATAGGCCGGGAGAGAGTGCTAAGCTGATAATTGGCGGTCGAACTGGCAGCGCTGCACTCAAGGGAATTCTGGAATCTGCCACGCCTTCAACCGCCTTCATGCTCCGAACAGACTATAGAGAGAGAGCAGCGGACGCCATTTTCCTGCCAGTGAGACGCCATTACCATAGCAACGACGAGGCTTAACCCGGTAGCAGCGACGGGCCAAATTTATGGCTTTACCATGCAGTAGCGACGGGCCAAATAATTATGTGCCATGATTTAAACCCCCCAAAATAGATGATGCATAAACTGTTCACAAATGCTTTGATATATGTTATGAAATGGTTTGTGTGAGTGATGAATTTTTCTCATTTTTCTCGCTTAGAGGGCCATTAAGAAACATGATCCCCGCTGCTACCGGGTTAAATAGGGATGTAGTACTGTTTCAAATTTGATTTCTAAGACAGTAACATACACAATATATAATAATTAACCCGGTAGCAGCAGGGATCATGTTTCTTAAGGACCAGCGAGAAAAATGAAAAAAAATCATCACTCACGCAAACCATTTCAGAACATATATCAACGCATTTGTGATCAGTTTATGCATCATCTATTTTAGGGGGTTTATATCATGGCAAAAATTTGGCCCGTCGCTGGTACACGGTAAAGCCACAAATCTGCCCCATCGCTGCTACCAGGTTAAATTAATGGAGTTAAGACACAATATTTACAGAAAGATTTGTGGAGAGTAAGTTGCCTGGCACAAGTCTATGCCAGACTTTTCATCTCCAGTTAGTGTGGGATTATCCTCCCCGAGGATGTCCCACACTTTGCCTGTCAGGGGAGAAGCTGCAGGGATGCCGGGCCCACCCCCTAGAAAGTAAAACAAAAAAATGTCAACTAGCTATAATGTAACAAGCTTATTAGCAGAAGAAATGGAGTGACTGGAAAAGGTTACTAAAGCAGTTATATTTGCATTATATAACTCATACTAAGCTGTGACTGTTCAGCGCAGGCACAGATGACATGCCTTCAGTCAAATTTTTCCTATATTCTCCAATAATTGAATCTCCCCCTAGTTATTCTTAATACCTCACTTCACCTCCAAGCTCTATCCACCTAAATCTTCCTTCAACTGCCCTATAAACTCTGCTGAAAGACATGAATAGAGTAGAGAAAGCAAATTATTAGATAGTAGAACACAACAGTCACGTACCAGTCTCTCTCTGATGTTTCTTGATTTCTGATATTTTCCTTCGGGACTTGCTCTGAATGGCGTACCAACGCCGCTCGCAGTCCTCTGCCGTCCTAGTTGACCCAAACGCAGAGTTGATGGATTCAGCCACCTCCCCCCCATGCCCTCTTCTTCGTCGCAGAGGTGATGCTGGGGCCGTACTTCCCCTTAATCACCTCTCGATGGTCCTCCACACTGCTCACAAGAGCCATCGATTCTTCTGCTCCCCAGTTTGGCTTCCTTTTGAAGGAAACATGGAAATGCAGGCAACAGAAAGCCTATTGGCTCATTACGAGGTTGCCCGCTTTGGTGATTTAATCTGCTCGACAGCCACTTGGGGCCTGGGGAGCAGATGCAAGCACCTCGACATTGAGGAGCAGATGAAAGAACCTCGATATTGAGGAGCAGATGAAAGCACCTCAATATTCAGTTTACTCCCGACGCAGCGAAGTGACGGTCGATTCTATATTTGAAGGAGTTGATAGTATTCGCATTTACTACTTCTGAAGGAAGATTGTTCCAGTGACGGATGACTCGGTTTGAAAAGAAACTCCTTCCGATGTCTGTGTTACATCGACTAGACTGAATGGGTAAACCGTTATTTCTAGTTCTTGAGTTGGTTTGCAATTCAAAGAATTTGGAGTAATCGACGTTATTGATTTTTTTCAGATACTTGAAGACTTGAATCATATCCCCTCGTAGGCGTCTTTTCACAGCCGAAGCAGCAGAGCCAGAAGCGTCCATCGTGAGGGGCGATGAATGTTAATTTTGGCGCGCCGGGTTTGTTGATGTCGGTAACTTGTCGACAAGCAAGGATAATACATATTATCCTAAACAATCAAGCTAATATGCTTGTAAATAAGTTTATTAATGCCATAAAACCCTAAATCTTTGTCGTATAGGCTTCGTTAAGAGGCTATAACCATAAACAACTAAGCTTTTGGATTTTCAGCGTGCCAAGACCAAGACCAAGACATGGCGAAAGTAATGCCACTCGCGCTTTTACGTGAAGGGAAGATCCAGCTGCTAGCAGTAAAGTTAAAACCTAATGCTAGAAGGAAAACAGCTTCTAGCATTCACTCTAAAAGGACTCCTAGGACCCTTTATTAATACGGCCCCAGGTCAGCCTCCTGAGTTCCCGCAGAGCTGCTACAGCCCCGCTGCAGAACGTGGCATCACCAGAGGCAGTTCATCAACACCTACGTAACCTGGTGGAATGGACTGCTTGCCTCGCAGCAATGCCTGGAGAACATGACTGTGCAGCGCTTCAAGGAGCTGATGAACGCATGGCTGCCGTCATGAAATGCCCAGGCATCAGAGTTGGGCCTTCAGATAGGGAACACTAAACATATTTCCTTTGGCCTGAAAACACTGTAACTGTGTGTAATTGAAATGCCAGAATTTTTCTCATTACAACACTCCCACACGGCCACTGCGTGTAACGAAACACACGAGAAATTAATCCAGACAAGGAAAGGTTTGCCGGCGCCGGGGATCGAACCCGCGACCAGCGTAACGGGAGAGCCACTCCTTTACCAGTCGACCAAAGAGGTACCCCACTGGCTAAGTGGGTTAAGGGAGGCTCGCCCATCAGGCAAGTCGTGTCATTACATAATGTGCACTACACTGAACTCTGTAATATAATCTTGTAATCTGTATATATAAAGAGAGAGAGAGAGAGAGAGAGAGAGAGAGAGAGAGAGAGAGAGAGAGAGATTAAAATCATAAGAGATGGAGGAGGAGAAAGAAGGAAGAGGAGTAGGAGAAGGAAAGAAGACTAGGAAGAGGAGAAGGAAAGAGGAGGAGGATAGGGGAAGGGAAGGAAGCTAAGATGGGAAATATAGAAAAGAAGGAATATGAGAAGGAAGAGAAATGGAGGAAGGAAGGCAGAGTAAGAAATGCGGAGAAGGAGAAAATGATGGAAGAATATTAGACAGGACGAGGAAACCAGGAAGAGGAAGGAGGAAGGAGGAAGAGGAGAAATGGGAAATGAACAGTAAGAAGAGAGAGGAGGGAAGATTATAAATGGAAGAGGATGAGGAGAAGAGAGAAAGGGATAAATATAAGGAAGGAGGAATTAGAAAAAAAAAAACTGTATAAAAGGAGGAGAAAACAATATTATAGAAAGCAGAGAAGTGAGGGAAGAATCTCAGAAGAGAAGGTTATGGAAGGAGGAGGAAAGAGAAAGATGAATATTAGGAAGGAGGAATAAGAACAAAAAAGTATAAAATGAGGAGTAAATTATATAACAAAGAGGAGACATGAGGGAAGAATATTAGAGAGAAGGAAAAACATGATCAAAGGAGAGAAGAAAGTATGGAGAGAGGATGAAGAGCAGGAGGATGATGACAGAGAGGAGACACAAGGGAAGACATGAAGGGAGGATGGAATTTTAGATGGTAAGAATCATGCACACTACTACAACTACTACAACCACTACTACTACTACTACTACTACTACTACTACTTCTACTACTACTACTACAACAGCTATCACTACTACTACTATGCTTGGTCCTGGGCAAAGTGAGTCCTGGGTCATCCTGCCTCTGCTGCTGCTGGTAAGGTCTTGGTTCCTGAGCTCCTGGCACTGTCACTGTCCGCTGCTGGCCGGCACCTCACCTGTGGACGGTAAGAGGTGTGAGCCGTCTGTCTGTCAGGTGATTAGGGACTGAGCAAGGCACTGGTCCTGTTTGTGAAAAATATCTGATTCAAATAAAAAAAATCCAAACCAAACATAACAAAACCACAATAGGTCTTAACTCATAATTCATATATTCTTCCTTACTAATGAGACTTCCTATACAACAAAGTGAGGCCACTTTTTGTTGATTTATACCATAGGGCACTGGCTGTCATGGGTTTGAAAATACTCTAAACTTAACCTAACAAAACCTGTAGCTCTTGACTCAGAAAATTAATTTATGCTTTCTTACTAGTGAGACTTCCTGTACAACAAAATGAGGCCACTTTTTGCTGATTTATACCATAGGGTGCTGGCTATCATGGGTTTGAAGATACCCTAAACTTATCCTAATAAAACCTGTAGGTCTTGACTCAGAAAATTCATATATGCCTACTTACTAATGATACTTTCTATACAACTAAGTAAGGTTATTCTTTGTGGCTTTATACCATAAGGCAGGGGCGGATCCAGGGGGGTGCCCAGGAGGCCCGGGCCCCCCAAAAAATCTCCGACCCCCCAGAAAATCTCGAGCGTATGCGGATAGTCGGTACATAACTGACACGCTTATAATGTGCCGCAACTATAATACGGAATGTGTCGTCGTCTGTAGGCACATGCAGGCGCGGATACGGGGGTGGGGAGCTAGATGGCCCGGGCCCACCCCCCAAAAAAAATATTAGGATAACTAAAATATTTGAAATACCCATGAATTGAGGAAACATAAAATATATTTAAGATACCCCTAAAAAGCTAGAGAGCTGGGGAGCGAAGCCGGCCGCCGCTAGGTAGCTCTGGACGCTGTCCTCCAAACTTTAAAAAATTCCTCCTTTTAGGTTCCCTGGGCTTTACTACGCGGAGGTGGACGGGATGCTCAGGCAAGATTTTTTTTTTTCGGTGTCTGATGTAATTTTTCACTCTCCTGCAGGGCAGGAGAGTGAAGTCTATCAATTATAATTTTCAGAAATTTGGAATTTGTGGTCAGAAAATATTATACGGATAACATGAATAGGCTACGGCCACGTGAGCCTACGTCGTCAATGAATGTTTCTCAAAATGGATCACCTGCTCTTAATCAACTCAGCAGCTCCATTGTTCAAGTGCTGAACATACAGTAGTTACTCGGCCACTCTACACTGTCAAGCACAAAACGGTCATTAAAGGTGGTAATATAGCGGCATAGGTCAACCTCACAGGTGCCATACGCGTCGCCTGCCACTCTCCCCGTCATAATACAGAATCATTACATACTCACCACTGTCACCAGACAAGTTCACTTGGTACCTCTACAGTATATAGTGCTCCAATCACTTTGACTGCACCTTACACCTAAAATCAAGTAAATATTAGAGGCAAGAAGGAGAGAAGGCACACTTATGACTTTCGCGCTCTCTCTCTCTCTCTGCCAGAGCCATCCCAATCTCGTATGCCTCTTCTTCCTGTCACGCGCTACAAACACCCCTCCGCCAGTTGACAGCTTGACATCGCAGCACTCTACACACAGTTTTATGAACCCATCATTTCTCTCTCTCTATCTCTCTCTCTCTCTCTCTCTCTCTCTCTCTAGCTACTTGGTAGAAGGATAGATAAATGTATTTTCCTTACAGTCATTTTCAGTTTTGTAATTTTCGTCGTGCAAATCATGCGAGGCTGAACAGTAATTTAGTTATTGTGGTGCCCGACACGGACTGACGCACTTATCATAACACTTCCCTTTTGACCAACACAACAGAAATGGAAGGGAAGCAAAACACAGTGTGCGAGTGTTGGAAAATCAGAGAAGAATCACTTTATTAATAAGAGAAGACAGCTATATAGGTGCGTAACAATGACAGGAGGAGCCGTTGCAAAGGGCAGCCATCATCATCAGCAGCAGCAGCCAAACGTAAACAAACCAAGCCTGACACTCGTGCTGGACGCCGCCCACGGGACCCCGCCACCCAGCGCCCTTTCCCTCCCACTGGTGACGTGCCCTCCAGGCTGCTGGCCCATCAGTGCCCCTGAAGTAGATCCTGCCCTCCAAACCCCGCCCATGCATGACCTCGCACACACCCACACCCCTCCACTGCACTCCACGCCTCCATCTTGCTTGCTTACTTACTTGGTTGTGTTGTTTAGAGGCCTCACAGTCGTGGCTGCTGCTGCTCCCGGTCCTGCTCAACAGGGCGATTTGGTCCGGTATGGTGTTGGTAGTCCTACATCTTGAGGTGTAGCCCGGCACTGGGACTGTTTGTAGCAGCTTGTCTAGCCCATTCTTTAACCTGTTTACCGGGCAACCTGTTAGGTTTGGGACTTCCTTAGGCAGGCTGTTAAAGATTCGTGGCCCTTCATGGAACAGACTGGAGGCCAGCAGGGTCCTGCCTCCACCTGCTGGGGCTCTTGTGGGGAGGGATCTTCTGCTGCACTTTCGTCCGGTCCGCTGATTGACGTGCTCTTGCACCATACTAGGCTCATTGCCAACCTACCTACATGAAAAAATTTATCTTCAACAAAAAGTATTCAAGAATGCATTCACGAATACTCTTGTGAAGTATTCATATTTGTATTGAAATTATCAGTATTTAAGAGTATGTATTCGTATAAATATGAAGTATATATTTATTTATTATATATATATATATATTTTTATATATGAGAAGTTTAAAAAAACCCTAACATAAAAACCTCCCTCTGGCCCAGCCTTCAAGAGGTGCATGTTTCCCTTGACAGCTTCTCAGAGTTACCATGACAGACCTTGGCAACAGGCTGCACCATTCAGCGTTACGCCGCCATGGACAATTCAAGCAGATCTCACTCTCGCACAGCCATGCAAAAGAGAGAGAGGTAGCGACCCTTTCTGAGGAGAGTGACGTGGCACCAGCGTGGTCTGGTGGGGAATCCCTGCGTCGTGCTCAAGTTAGAATTGATAGACTATAGCGGACTCATTTTTAGTTGAGCTATGAGACAATGAATGTGGTCAGCAGCTGCCATATCCACTCCACCAGTTCATCAATGAAGAAAGGCTAGCCCAAGAATCTTGACATTTATCCTCCTTAACTACTTGGGTGTTATTCCAGAATTCAGATGTGGTTAGCTTAGATTAATTGGTCTTTTTTATTGACCTTTTCCGTTATTTTGAGCACTTTACCATTAAACATTTACTGGTCGGTTAGGTCAGGCTGTGGCACTGCTCTGTTGTTACTGGTGGGTGTACTTCTGGAGTTTGCCTGAAGGTGATGGCTCTATGTTAATTATTACTATATATTGTTAATTTTAATGAGGACTAGGTGGCCCCATACTCTGCCTGCTAAATTTTTTGGCTGGCCCCGGCCCGTGATTTCTTTAATTCTTTTTTTTTTTATAATATTGAGGCAAGGGCAGCCAGCCAAGTTAATACCTACAATATGAATTCTGTTTTGGTCCCTGAATGCAGTGCAGCAACAAGGGAGTTCTGGAAAACAGAAGGGGGGTTGGGTTGGTTTAAATTTATCCGGCATTTGGCGTGGATGGCGGAAATTTGCAGCTTGGTACTACGGATGAAGCGGAAGTTGATTATTGTGTGATTTCCTGAACAAAACAGTGTCTCCATAATAACATCAACATTATAGTTTGTCCAGAAGTAATCAGGCACCATCTTTATGTTAGATTTTGATGTCTTTAAAATTTATCTCCAATTCTTTCTCTCCCTCTTTCCTCCAATGTTCTCTCCCTATCTCATTCTTCCCTTTCTCTCCCTATCTCACTCCTTCAATGTTCTCTCCTTATCTCACTCCTCCCTTTCTCTCCCTATTTATTTCCTCCAATGTTCTCTCCCTATCTCATTCTTCCCTTTCTCTCCCTATCTTTCCTCAAATTCTGGTGACAAAACAATTTTTTTTATTCGTCCATATATTTGTTAGCTATTGGTATGTTTTTTTTAAAATTACTCTTGACAAATATTCCTGGCAAGTTAAGTTTAATTTGTGCATTGTTACAGGTCATCAGTGGATGGCAGACATGAGTGAAGCAGTCCTCTGGCTGCCACAGCAGGTTGGGGACCTGTACCACTGACACTGCTCCAATGGAACCAGACTTGTAAGTACCATGTCACGCTGACCTGTGGAGACTTTTGTTTGTTTTCAGTGTCGCTACAGTAATGCCTGGGTTTACGAGTGCCTTACTTTACCAGTGTTTTGATTCACAAGCAAAAAAAATCACTAAAAATGCCTTGGTTTATGATTGGTGACGGTGTAGGAGCACCCTGTCTGTACACGTTGAGGACACAAGCCTTTGTTTGCTGCAAGGTGAGGGCGCTCACACTGCGTTGTGGTAGACTCACAGAGGCAGCGCCTGGTTGTGTTGGTGCCCCTGTGTGAAATCTTTGTGTTTACAACACTACTACAATGTGCATTCATTTTATATGGTTTGCAATAAAAATTCCAGAAGGATTTAAGCTCATAAACCGAGGTATGACTGACACTATCAAGGAGACTGTCTGGCAGCACAGTAAACCCTCGATGAGACGGACTAATTGGGGGGAACTTGGTTCATTATTGCCGAGAGTCCGTTATGAGTGGCGGTTATTTTAAAATACTTATAATATTACCGGCGAACCTAATAAATGTAAGCATATAGTGTATATTACTGTGTGTGTTGTCAGCACATTGTCTGTATAGCTGCACAGCACACTTGGCGAGGCACTGAGGCTGCCAGGTTGGCAGTGGGCCGTATTGTTACGGATATGGATAAAATTTTACAAGTGCACCACTGGAAGACCAAACCGTTAGTTAGTTTGTGTTGTGAAATAACCTGCTAACTCTTTTTTATCACATAAAGGATTGATGACTTTCAATGCCTGCCGTGCTGCTGCAGCCACAAAACAGGTTCAGCTTGCTTACTGTTTCTACATTTCACTCAGTGCTCACAAAGAACAAAAGTGGACAAGATAGAACAAAATCAAGCAATTTTTTTCCTGCTGTGTATTCCCCCAGGTGTGCATGCTCACCTGGTTTACTCCCCTGGTGGGCTTCCCAACCCCACAGTCCCCATGATGAGGAGGGGAAGCCGCACTCTGCTGATGGTCTCAGTACATAATTACATAGACAAAAACAAATACTGATGAAAGAGCTGGATAGTGCATCCTATGCAATCAACTTATAATAATGATTAGATCAAGAGCTACAGTCCATTTAGTGACATATACTGAACAGTGCTTGTACTGAACAGCAGAGTGACTTACAGGAGGTATTTCTGGTAGTAAACAACCCCCGCCATGTTTGCTGCTTATTTCCACCACGCCAAAGCCAATGAATTTCAAACTAACCAAACCTAACCTGGCTCCCAGCGACCCCCACAAGCTGTGTCAGCACCGACACTCACAAACGCTTGGCAATTTCCCATTACATTTACGTCCTGGATTGATGCGTGACATTTTTTGTGGTGTGAATACGTTCTCCATTTGAATGTGAACCACAAGCAGGGAAATATTTCACGGGTGGGCTGGAAAGACTACAGTAACCCAAGGATTGGTCAGCAGAGGAGAGCAAGCTGGCTAGCAGTTGTACTTACCGGTTCGTCCAGAAATTATTCTTAGTGGATCCCCGTGGATTTCTGACCCTCTGACCTTGTCCGTTATGGCCGGAACTGTTGTAAGCAGGTCTGTTATATCCAGGGTTTTACTGCATCTTATGTATTAGCAAGTTGTGATTATTTTGTGACATAGCTGTGTCAGTGATGTGTTGTTTCCTAGTGTTGCATGTAGTGTGTTGCTTCAAGCTGTTTTGAACACAGTGGACCCAGAAGTCTGCAACTTGCTCAAATCCTTGTTGCTTCTCTCTGATTTCAGGAACGGTGCCAGGGAGACCAACGCTGTGTGAGTGTCCCAGTGGCTTACTGTGCTGCGCCAAGGTGTTGACAAGTAACGTGGAGGTTGAGGTGAGTGAATTACTGTTATAATTGAGTGGGTTGGCAGAGGCTGGGTTAATACACCATTCTTAGAGGCCTCAAGATGGAGATAAATAAAATGGATTACACACACAGGAAGGTTGAAGGGATTGTTATTACTGTGATGGATTACAGACACACTACTGTTCAAGGGAAGGGAAGGGAAGGGAAGGAGCGAACGACTAAAAAGTAAAGAGAAGAGATAGAGGAAGAGGAAAGGAAGGGAAGGAAAAGAAGGAACAACCAAAAAGTGAAGGAAAGGAAATGGAAGGAAAAAAAGGAGTGAACAACCAAAATGTGAAAGGAAGAGAAAAAGTAGAGGGAAGGTAAGGGGAGGAAAGAATGGAGGTAGAAGGGAAGGAATACCAATGCTGATTTAGTTAATTAATAAACAAACAAACACATTGAAATGAATCAAACTAACACACACACACACACACACACACACACACACACACACACACACACAACACACAGGTGGTTCAAGTCTGGCCATGTCATGTCTGCCTGGCCACGCACCAGCTGAGAGCACAGGAAGTCTGCAATAGGCCTATGGTAGGTCTTGTCAAGGCAGCTCCTGTCAACTAACCCCTCCCAACATCACTGTCCATTCCACTCATCCACCACTCTGTTAGTATTGGCACTCACTCACCACATTACTGCCAGGCCTGTTCCACTCATCCACCACTCTGTTAGTATTGGCACTCACTCACCACATGACTGCCAGGCCTGTTCCACTCATCCACCACTCTGTTAGTATTGGCACTCACTCAACACATGACTGCCAGGCCTGTTCCACTCATCCACCACTCTGTTAGTATTGGCACTCACTCACCACATGACTGCCAGGCCTGTTCCACTCATCCACCACTCTGTTAGTATTGGCACTCACTTGCCACATGACTGCCAGGCCTGTTCCACTCATCCACCAGTCTGCTAGTATTGGCACTCACTCACCACATGACTGCCAGGCCTGTTCCACTCATCCACCACTCTGTTAGTATTGGCACTCACTCACCACCAGGCCTGTTCCACTCATCCACCACTCTGTTAGTAAACCAATTCTTGCCTGTGTCCTTGTTGAATCTGAATATATCCAGTTTAAACCCATTACTACATGTCCTGCCCAGTTCTCTAACCATAATAATCTTATTAATATCCCCCTTACTAAAGCCCTTCATGCTGTTATAAGATACACAACACTTCATTACAGCCGCTGGACCCACCACCCATCGGCAAGTGTTCCAGGAGGCAAGAAGGAGTGACTCTACACCATGGAACTTTGACAGACCTCCTCCTCCTGCCTTCAAGTCTGGCCAAGTAAGTGTGTGTGTGTGTGTGTGTGTGTGTGTGTGTGTGTGTGTGTGTGTGTGTGTGTTTCTAAAGGAGTGACTAAAGACTCTCTCTCTCTCTCTCTCTCTCTCTCTCTCTCTCTCTCTCTCTCTCTCTCTCTCTCTCTCTCTCTCTCTCTCTCTCTCTCTTATTGTTATTCACACAGGTACGAACGATGTCACCACGACCCAGTCTGAGGAACTGCTGGACAAGTACCATAGGCTCATCCAGCAGTGTAAGTCTAAATTTCCTAACATTTTGATTTCAGGAGTTCTATCACGGACTTGGGCGGAGAGCGACTTCTTCAGTAAGGCCTTCAGCCTAAACAACCGCTTACAGACTCTTTGTAGGGAGCTTGACGTGGAGTTCTTCAACCCATGGGACAATTTCTATGGACAAACTGAGCTCTTCCACAGGGATGGATTACACCTGTCTCCCATCGGGGCAGCCAGATTCGGAAGGCTCCTCAACGACGCAGTACATGACACCCGATCAAAAAACGACCCTCAGCCACGTCCCTCCACCCCGCCCGTGTAAATAGACGCCATGCATCGCAACAAACCCGTAACCGTGATATCGCAAGTACCTCCTCCTCTATTACCAAGCCTCTTGATAACTTAAAAATCCTTAGTTTCAATGTGCGTAGCCTAAAAAACAAATTTGATGAACTGAGATGTCTTGCTCTAACATAAAATTTTGACATGATTGCTATAACCGAAACATTTATCGACACCACAAATATTGATTTAAGTTCCGAATACAACATAGATGGCTACAGACTCTTCAACAAAGATCGTGTAAACCGTAGAGGCGGTGGCGTCACCCTTTTTGTCAAAAACTATTTGCAACCCACTGACAAAACACCAAGAAACAGTAACGTTGAACATTTGTGAGTGCGAGTAAACATTGCAAAAGTCAATTTAAATATATCTGTCTCCTACAGACCTCCCAGGCAATCACTCGATGACGACCTTGAAATGTACAGCGTCTTAAGGCAGTCACTTAATAACAATGACTCACTG
>NC_066512.1:5409175-5518428 GCF_024679095.1 Eriocheir sinensis
AAGGAGAGAAGTTTAGAAAGCAAAGACTTAAGTGCCAGACCTTGTCGAATGCTTTTGAAATGTTTAGGGCAACGGTGAAAGTGAAAGTTTCACCAAAACGTCTAAGAGAGGAAGAAGGGGGGAGCATAAAAAGCTGGGCGAGCAGGCAGACATGACGTGACACTTGATCCATGGTGTCCACTCGCCGCTGCAAACAATGGCCAGGGCATACTTGCAGTTGTAGTGCAGTGACTAGCCTGATGGGCGAGCCTAGCTCCCATAACTCGCGTACTCTGTTAGGGGGGCTACCTCTTTGGCCGACTGGTTAAGGAGTGGCTCTCCCGCCTCGCTAATCGCGGGTTCGATCCCCGCCGCCGGCAAAACCTTTCTTTGTCTGGATTAATTTATTATCGTGTGTTTCGTTGAACGCGGTTGTCGTGTTGGAGTGTAGTAAATAGTAAATTCTGGTGTTTCACAGTGTCAAAGGGTGCAGAGGAGCTGACAGAGAGGAAATAAGGATATGTGAATTGAATTCTGCAATAAGAAGATAAACACCACATTGGCGAGTTTGCAGTTTGCACTTTACAGAGAGAGAGAGAGAGAGAGAGAGAGAGAGAGAGAGAGAGAGAGAGAGAGAGAGAGAGACCTTGGCAGGAGCAGTCTGAAGAGAGCACAGAAAAGCATGCACGTACATATATTCATAAACTATACTGTGATGCAACAAAAAATATCTGAGTCCTACGGAACCGAAGGTAAATAAGTGTATAAGAGTTGTTCATGTGCTACTTTCTTTCGCCCCCATTTTCGTCTATTTGTTTTAATATTATTGTTACAAATTCTTGATAACATGATGCAGAATTTTCTCAGGAAGACGATGGCGACTTCCGTTTTCTTAATAATGAATGGTGGTGTCAGGAAACGGGGTGGGAGTGAGGTGTGTGAAGCCGTCAGTTTTTGGATGAATCGGGTACAGTAAGATGGCCGCCGCCCCAGCTTCGATGGCGGCACCTGCAAGATCTCGGCGCGCACTCTAACACGTGACTGTGGCGTGACGTCATCAAAACATTGGCTCGCTCAACGTGACGTGAAGAAGACGGGGCGAGGAGTCGAGGAGGTGCTGGCCCTCACACACTCTGAAGACCCCTCGACAACAACAGCCTGCCCCGTAACACTCACCACGAAGATCAGACCCAAACAAGCACTAAAAGAAGAAGTGAGAAGTTTTAGAGGCCGTGGTCCCAGCCCCCCGAGGCACTGAAGAAGCGCGCCCTAGTGCCCCTCTACTGGTAGCCAACAGCCTGGGCACAGGTAAGTGTGGCTCAGGTACAAGTTTGTTCAGGTGTTGTGTCAGGTACTTGGTACGTGTGTTGATTTAGTTTTGTAGTGCAGCGACTTGCCTGATGGGCGAGTCTCCCATAACTCACTCTGCGAGGGGCGTACCTCTTTGGCCGACTGGTTAAGGAGTGGCTCTCCCGTCTCGCTGGTCGCTAATTCGATCCCCGGCGCCAGCAAACCTCTCCTTGTATGGATTAATTCCTCATGTGTTTCGTTACACGCTGTGGTCGTGTGGGAGTGTAGTAAATGAGAAAATTCGGGCATTTCAGTTTGACCTCTTTTAACCTGCATCATTTTGTAGGATCTGGATCTGGATCTTAATACGCAGGGCACCTGTAGAGGTGCATAACACACATATTTGTGTTGGCTGTTGGGGGGACAGGGGAGCCAAGTGTGCAGAGGAGGGAAGTGAATCAAGTGTAATTGTTAGTGTTGGTGTGTTGTGGTGACAAGTGAGTATGTATTTGTTTTCTGAATGAGTCTGTTGTACCGCATTCTAAAATTTATTGAGGGAGGCTGTTCCAGTCACGTATGGTGCGTGGAAAGTATGAGTGCTTGTATGCGTCAGTGTTAGTGTGATGTGTTTGGTACTTATGGATGGATGTATTACGAATACGTTGACTGTTTGTGTTGTGTAGGTATGTTTGTAGGTCAATGTCAATGTGAATGTTTGTGATCTTGTACATAAGTGTAAGTCTGTGTGCTTGTCTGTGTATGTGAAGAGGTTCCATGTTTATCCGTTGTTTGATCTGTGTTGTGATTCCAGGCGTTGGAGTGTAGTTGTTTGTAATGAACCTAGCCGCCTTGTTGTTGATTTGTTCTAACCTATCAATGTTTCTGTGTGTGTGAGGATCCCACACCGTGGAGCAGTATTCAAGTGTTAGTCTCACAAGTGTGTCATAAGCTGTGTTTAATGTCAGGTGTGCAGTTATGTAAATTCCTCCTGAGAAACCTCAGTGTTCTGTGTAGGACCTCCTCTCGATTCTTTGGCTAATAGGTAAAGATTCGTTGTAGTACCGTGCTAGTATTTCATTACCTACCTTATGAAACTTCACTAGTTCTTCATATATATTTTCTACAAACGTTCAACAATCATGGAAACGCTTTCAAAATCCAATTCAAAGACTATTTATTGTTGAAAATACGAGATAATATTCACGAAAGCGTAGCCTCCTCTGGCGGCGGCCAAGGCGATGGTGCCGCTGCCGCACTCGCAAAATAGCTCGCAGAGGGTTTAGGGTGGGGGAGCATATTTAAACTACTCCAACCGAACTTTACGATCTGCTAACGGGGGGACTTCGCCCCCCTCGACCCCCCCCCCCCTCCCCACACACCACACACACACACATGTGTATGCGACTTATTTCTGCGAGGAGGTATTTCTCACAACGCCGGCTGCACCGCCGCCAGAGGAGGCTGCGCTTTCATGAATATCATCCCCTATTTTTAACAATAAAGAGTCCTTGAATTTGATTTTGAAAGCGTTTCAATGATTGTTGAACGTTTGTAGAAAAAATATATGAAGAGCTAGGTAATGAAATACTGGCACGGTACTAAAACGAATCTTAACCGGCTAATGTTGATCATCGTTTCCGTTGATTACCGTTGATGAGGTTTCAGTCCCGGTCTGCCGCCGTAGCAGCGCTCCACAGGGCCGCCAACATTGTAACAGTAATATTAGCACCAAAAGTTGTCCTCAATCCACATCTTTGTAAAGTCGCAGGATTTAGTGAATAAGTGAGTCTTTAGCACTTTCTTGAAGATCACCAGACTGCCACTACTCTTAAAATCCCCGGGTAATTCATTAAAGAGCTGCGGGGCACTCTTCTCAAATGCTCTGAAACCCAGTTCCAGGTTGACTCCGGGCTCATAGAGTCTATACTGTTCTGCACTGTGTCTCAGTGACATGGCAGTGTCCAAATGAAAATCTTGTAGTAAATTCCTGTTTGGGCCACTCAGGAATTTACTACAGTGTTATTGACCGAAGAAGGGTAAGCCACTTCATGCGAAGTTAATATTTTCATAATTGATTCTTTTTTTGGTTTCAGAATGCAGTGCAGTAACGGACTTGGCAAATAGAATGGCGGGGTCAAGGGGGGGGCAAAGCCCACCTGTTAAGGGAGTTTAGGAGGGCAAAGCCCAGCCATTAGGAAGGTTAAGTTAGATTAGGTTAGTATAAACATTCAGCATGCGGTGTGGGCCGGCAGAAATACGCAGCGCGGAATAAAACGGGGATGGGTCCACTACGCTGGTCAGTGATAACGGGTGGGGTGGGGCAGTGGTGGGTGTGGGTCAACATAAGAACATAGGGAGACTGCAAGAGGCCTAATGGCCTACACAGGGCAGCTCCAGATTCCCCCCCACTACCACCTGTCATCCTCGTCCATGTAGCTATCAAGTCTACTCTTAAAACAAGCTATCGTCCCTGCACTCACTGTCATTGCTGAGTCTATTCCATTCCCCCACCGCCATATTACTAAACCAATGCCTGCCTATTTCCCTCCTAAATCTATACTTTTCTAATTTAAATCCATTACTGCATGTTCTATCCTGCTGGCTAATTCTCAGTACTTTACTGTTGTAACCTTTGACCCATTTGAATTCTTCTATCAGATCTCCCCGCACTCTTCGTCTTTCTAGAGAATGTAAGTTGAGATGTTTCAGCCTATCTTGATATGGGAGGTTCCTAAGCCCCTGAATCATCTTGGTCATCCTCCTCTGAACTGATTCTAGCAAGTTGATGTCCATTCTGTATTGTGGGCACCTAAACTGGACAGCATAATCTACGTCAGTGTGGCCTAACTAACACTAAATAGAGTCTGGGGATGACCTCTGCACTTTTTTGGTTACCTTCCTGTTAATAAAGCCTAATACCCTGTTAGCCCTATTCCTCACACTGATACATTGCTTCATTAGTTTTAGGTCAGAGTTCACTAACACTCCCAAATTCCTTTCACACACTGCTCTACCTATCACTGCGGTGTCTAAACCAGTGCTGTCCAAAGTTTTTCGCCTATTGTATCCTTTATTACCTTCTCCTACTGTTACCTACCCCCCATGGCTGATTAAACTCATTTATACTAGTATATTACCTATATTTATATTATATTTAGGTACACGTACATTACCTCCCTTCCTTGGTACCCGTCCCTCCCTCTCTCTTTTCCTTCATAGAACATGGGACGTTTCTGCTGTGTGTGTATTTACCTAGTTGTAGTTTTACAGGGCTTTACTAGTTGTAGTTTTACGCTCGTGTGGTCCCGTTTCCGTATCTGTATTTGTCCAACTTTTCCTTAAAGTTTTGCACATTCTTCACCGATACTACATCCTTAACTAGTCTGTTCCAGACCTCTATATTTCTTCGCGGGAAACTATATTTCTTTATGTCTCAAGCATCTTCCCTTCCTCATTTTTTTACAGTGTCGCTGGTGTTTATTCCTTATATTAGTAATAACTCCTCATTATCTACCTCTTTCATTTTGATCAATAATTTATTAATTTATATTAGGTCTCCCCTTTCTCTTCTTTCTTCCAGTGTTGGTAGGTCCATTTCCTTTAACCTTTCTTCATGGAACCATTTTGTTGCCATCCTTTGTATTCTTTCTAGTTTTTTTTTTTGTGTGTTTCTTCTTATGGGGAGACCACACCGCTTCCGCATATTCCAATTTTGGTCTAATCATAGTGGTTATAAACTTTTTCATCATATCCTTATCCATGTAGTGGAATGCCAATCCTATATTTCTTACCATTCTATACGTATCACCGAATATCCTATTAACATGACTCTCAGGCTGTTGATTATCCTGTATTGTCACTCCCAGATCTCTCTCTTTTTGAACTTTCTTTAATATTTCTCCGTCTCCCATTCTATATGCCCACTGTGGTCTCCCTTCACTCTTTCCCATTACAATTACATGACATTTTTTCACACTGAACTCCATCTCCCATTTCATACTCCATTCCCAAATCTTGTTCAGGTCATCTTGCAGAATTTCACAGTCTTTACTGTTTCTTATATGTCTCAGCAGTTTCGCATTGTCTGCAAACTAGTTCATGTAACTGTTTACCCTCTCTGGCATTTCATTTATATATACAGTAAACCCCGCTTAAGTCAGACCCGAATAAGCCGGATATCGGATAAGTCGGACACTTTCAGGAATTTTTATTTTATTTATTTATTATTTTTTTTTTTTTTTACGTTCTATCCCTACTGCACCGGTAGGCATTTTTTGCCCTTTGATTGAGTAATTTTAAGCCACTCGGCTTATATACTGGCTAAAATACCCTTGGGCTGCGTTTGAGAGAGCGACTCGGGGTGCACGGACCGATCTGTGTGCTCTCAAACACCGCAGCCCGGATTCCCATCCGGACTGCTCGCTGCAGCTCAGTTTGGAGGGGTGGAGCGCCTCCGTGCTGTGATGACGTCATCAGCTAATATGGCGGCCCAAAACAAACACATATAAGTGCTTCCGTTGAATATCACCTCTCTGTGCCACAATAACCACTGCAGCTTCCTTTTCATCCTCTGTTGCAAGGACCTCGTCGGCCAGAACAGCTAGTGATGGATGTTTAAACGTTGTCAAGAAGATCAGCGGACGCCATTTTGCTGCCAGAACTGCTATAGTCTGTTCAGAGCAAGAAGGCGGTTCAAGGTGGAGCTGGTATCGTCGTTTACCTCTACCCATGCTGCCAAATCAGCCTTCGTACATGCGTCTCTCTCTTATTTCCCATCCATGTGCTATTTGAAAGCGATATTTTATAATATATTCTGTGTATAGTAAAGGAAGCTACACAGTACAATGAGTGTCGATGTTTAGGATTATAACAAGGATTTGTATAAATTTATGACATGTGCAACGATTTTTTCCCATGTTGCCACGTTGTGGTGTTGGTAGTGGTGGTGGTGGTGGTGGTCGGTGTGTCCCCCTAGGTCCCTCCCCCGGGTCGAGAGGGAGAGAGAGAGAGATAAACAGGTGGGTTGTGGGTGGATAGAGAGAGTGCTAAGCTGATAATTGGCGGTCGAACTGGCAGAGCTGCACTCAAGGGAATTCTGGAATCTGCCACGCCTTCAACCGCCTTCATGCTCCGAACAGACTATAGAGAGAGAGCAGCGGACGCCATTTTCCTGCCAGTGAGACGCCATTACCATAGCAACGACGAGGCTTAACCCGGTAGCAGCGACGGGCCAAATTTATGGCTTTACCATGCAGTAGCGACGGGCCAAATAATTATGTGCCATGATTTAAACCCCCCAAAATAGATGATGCATAAACTGTTCACAAATGCTTTGATATATGTTATGAAATGGTTTGTGTGAGTGATGAATTTTTCTCATTTTTCTCGCTTAGAGGGCCATTAAGAAACATGATCCCCGCTGCTACCGGGTTAAATAGGGATGTAGTACTGTTTCAAATTTGATTTCTAAGACAGTAACATACACAATATATAATAATTAACCCGGTAGCAGCAGGGATCATGTTTCTTAATGGTCCCTCTCAGCGAGAAAAATGAAAAAAAAATCATCACTCACGCAAACCATTTCAGAACATATATCAACGCATTTGTGATCAGTTTATGCATCATCTATTTTAGGGGGTTTATATCATGGCAAAAATTTGGCCCGTCGCTGGTACACGGTAAAGCCACAAATCTGCCCCATCGCTGCTACCAGGTTAAATTAATGGAGTTAAGACACAATATTTACAGAAAGATTTGTGGAGAGTAAGTTGCCTGGCACAAGTCTATGCCAGACTTTTCATCTCCAGTTAGTGTGGGATTATCCTCCCCGAGGATGTCCCACACTTTGCCTGTCAGGGGAGAAGCTGCAGGGATGCCTGGCCCACCCCCTAGAAAGTAAAACAAAAAAATGTCAACTAGCTATAATGTAACAAGCTTATTAGCAGAAGAAATGGAGTTACTGGAAAAGGTTACTAAAGCAGTTATATTTGCATTATATAACTCATACTAAGCTGTGACTGTTCAGCGCAGGCACAGATGACATGCCTTCAGTCAAATTTTTCCTATATTCTCCAATAATTGAATCTCCCCCTAGTTATTCTTAATACCTCACTTCACCTCCAACCTCTATCCACCTAAATCTTCCTTCAACTGCCCTATAAACTCTGCTGAAAGACATGAATAGAGTAGAGAAAGCAAATTATTAGATAGTAGAACACAACATTCACGTACCAGTCTCTCTCTGATGTTTCTTGATTTCTGATATTTTCCTTCGGGACTTTTTTTTTTTTTTTTTTTACAGCAAAGGAGACAGCTCAAGGGCACAAAAAAGTAAACATTAATAAAAAAAAAAGCCCGCTACTCGCTGCTCCTAAAAAGAATCCAAAGAAGTGGCCGAAAGATAAGTCAGTTTCGGGAGGAGAGGTGTCCTGATACCCTCCTCTTGAAAGAGTTCAAGTCGTAGGCAGGAGGAAATATAGATGAAGGAAGATTGTTCCAGAGTTTACCAGCGTGAGGGATGAAAGAGTGAAGATGCTGGTTAACTCTTGCATAAGGGGTTTGGACAGTATAGGGATGAGCATGAGTAGAAAGTCGAGTGCAGCGGGGCCGCGGGAGGGGGGGAGGCATGCAGGCTTGCTCTGAATGGCGTACCAACGCCGCTCGCAGTCCTCTGCCGTCCTAGTTGACCCAAACGCAGAGTTGATGGATTCAGCCACCTCCCCCCCATGCCCTCTTCTTCGTCGCAGAGGTGATGCTGGGGCCGTACTTCCCCTTAATCACCTCTCGATGGTCCTCCACACTGCTCACAAGAGCCATCGATTCTTCTGCTCCCCAGTTTGGCTTCCTTTTGAAGGAAACATGGAAATGCAGGCAACAGAAAGCCTATTGGCTCATTACGAGGTTGCCCGCTTTGGTGATTTAATCTGCTCGACAGCCACTTGGGGCCTGGGGAGCAGATGCAAGCACCTCGACATTGAGGAGCAGATGAAAGAACCTCGATATTGAGGAGCAGATGAAAGCACCTCAATATTCAGTTTACTCCCGACGCAGCGAAGTGACGGTCGATTCTATATTTGAAGGAGTTGATAGTATTCGCATTTACTACTTCTGAAGGAAGATTGTTCCAGTGACGGATGACTCGGTTTGAAAAGAAACTCCTTCCGATGTCTGTGTTACATCGACTAGACTGAATGGGTAAACCGTTATTTCTAGTTCTTGAGTTGGTTTGCAATTCAAAGAATTTGGAGTAATCGACGTTATTGATTTTTTTCAGATACTTGAAGACTTGAATCATATCCCCTCGTAGGCGTCTTTTCACAGCCGAAGCAGCAGAGCCAGAAGCGTCCATCGTGAGGGGCGATGAATGTTAATTTTGGCGCGCCGGGTTTGTTGATGTCGGTAACTTGTCGACAAGCAAGGATAATACATATGATCCTAAACAATCAAGCTAATATGCTTGTAAATAAGTTTATTAATGCCATAAAACCCTAAATCTTTGTCGTATAGGCTTCGTTAAGAGGCTATAACCATAAACAACTAAGCTTTTGGATTTTCAGCGTGCCAAGACCAAGACCAAGACATGGCGAAAGTAATGCCACTCGCGCTTTTACGTGAAGGGAAGATCCAGCTGCTAGCAGTAAAGTTAAAACCTAATGCTAGAAGGAAAACAGCTTCTAGCATTCACTCTATAAGGACTCCTAGGACCCTTTATTAATACGGCCCCAGGTCAGCCTCCTGAGTTCCCGCAGAGCTGCTACAGCCCCGCTGCAGAACGTGGCATCACCAGAGGCAGTTCATCAACACCTACGTAACCTGGTGGAATGGACTGCTTGCCTCGCAGCAATGCCTGGAGAACATGACTGTGCAGCGCTTCAAGGAGCTGGTGAACGCATGGCTGCCGTCATGAAATGCCCAGGCATCAGAGTTGGGCCTTCAGATAGGGAACACTAAACATATTTCCTTTGGCCTGAAAACACTGTAACTGTGTGTAATTGAAATGCCAGAATTTTTCTCATTACAACACTCCCACACGGCCACTGCGTGTAACGAAACACACGAGAAATTAATCCAGACAAGGAAAGGTTTGCCGGCGCCGGGGATCGAACCCGCGACCAGCGTAACGGGAGAGCCACTCCTTTACCAGTCGACCAAAGAGGTACCCCACTGGCTAAGTGGGTTAAGGGAGGCTCGCCCATCAGGCAAGTCGTGTCATTACATAATGTGCACTACATTGAACTCTGTAATATAATCTTGTAATCTGTATATATAAAGAGAGAGAGAGAGAGAGAGAGAGAGAGAGAGAGAGAGAGAGATTAAAATCATAAGAGATGGAGGAGGAGGAGAAAGAAGGAAGAGGAGTAGGAGAAGGAAAGAAGACTAGGAAGAGGAGAAGGAAAGAGGAGGAGGATAGGGGAAGGGAAGGAAGCTAAGATGGGAAATATAGAAAAGAAGGAATATGAGAAGGAAGAGAAATGGAGGAAGGAAGGCAGAGTAAGAAATGGGGAGAAGGAGAAAATGATGGAAGAATATTAGACAGGACGAGGAAACCAGGAAGAGGAAGGAGGAAGGAGGAAGAGGAGAAATGGGAAATGAACAGTAAGAAGAGAGAGGAGGGAAGATTATAAATGGAAGAGGATGAGGAGAAGAGAGAAAGGGATAAATATAAGGAAGGAGGAATTAGAAAAAAAAACTGTATAAAAGGAGGAGAAAACAATATTATAGAAAGCAGAGAAGTGAGGGAAGAATCTCAGAAGAGAAGGTTATGGAAGGAGGAGGAAAGAGAAAGATGAATATTAGGAAGGAGGAATAAGAACAAAAAAGTATAAAATGAGGAGTAAATTGTATAACAAAGAGGAGACATGAGGGAAGAATATTAGAGAGAAGGAAAAACATGATCAAAGGAGAGAAGAAAGTATGGAGAGAGGATGAAGAGCAGGAGGATGATGACAGAGAGGAGACACAAGGGAAGACATGAAGGGAGGATGGAATTTTAGATGGTAAGAATCATGCACACTACTACAACTACTACAACCACTACTACTACTACTACTACTACAACTACTACTACTTCTACTACTACTACTACAACAGCTATCACTACTACTACTATGCTTGGTCCTGGGCAAAGTGAGTCCTGGGTCATCCTGCCTCTGCTGCTGCTGGTAAGGTCTTGGTTCCTGAGCTCCTGGCACTGTCACTGTCCGCTGCTGGCCGGCACCTCACCTGTGGACGGTAAGAGGTGTGAGCCGTCTGTCTGTCAGGTGATTAGGGACTGAGCAAGGCACTGGTCCTGTTTGTGAAAAATATCTGATTCAAATAAAAAAAATCCAAACCAAACATAACAAAACCACAATAGGTCTTAACTCATAATTCATATATTCTTCCTTACTAATGAGACTTCCTATACAACAAAGTGAGGCCACTTTTTGTTGATTTATACCATAGGGCACTGGCTGTCATGGGTTTGAAAATACTCTAAACTTAACCTAACAAAACCTGTAGCTCTTGACTCAGAAAATTAATTTATGCTTTCTTACTAGTGAGACTTCCTGTACAACAAAATGAGGCCACTTTTTGCTGATTTATACCATAGGGTGCTGGCTATCATGGGTTTGAAGATACCCTAAACTTATCCTAATAAAACCTGTAGGTCTTGACTCAGAAAATTCATATATGCTTACTTACTAATAATACTTTCTATACAACTAAGTAAGGTTATTCTTTGTGGCTTTATACCATAAGGCAGGGGCGGATCCAGGGGGGTGCCCAGGAGGCCCGGGCCCCCAAAAAAATCTCCGACCCCCCAGAAAATCTCGAGCGTATGCGGATAGTCGGTACATAACTGACACGCTTGTAATGTGCCGCAACTATAATACGGAATGTGTCGTCGTCTGTAGGCACATGCAGGCGCGGATACGGGGGTGGGGAGCTAGATGGCCCGGGCCCACCCCCAAAAAAATATTAGGATAACTAAAATATTCGAAATACCCATGAATTGAGAAAACTTAAAATATATTTAAGATACCCTTAAAAAGCTAGAGAGCTGGGGAGCGAAGCCGGCCGCCGCTAGATAGGTCTGGACGCTGTCCTCCAAACTTTAAAAAAATTCTTCCCCTAAGGTTCCTTGGGCTTTACTACGCGGAGGTGGACGGGATGCTCAGGCAAGATTTTTTTTTTTCGGTGTCTGATGTAATTTTTCACTCTCCTGCAGGGCAGGAGAGTGAAGTCTATCAATTATAATTTTCAGAAATTTGGAATTTGTGGTCAGAAAATATTATACGGATAACATGACTAGGCTACGGCCACGTGAGCCTACGTCGTCAATCAATGTTTCTCAAAATGGATCACCTGCTCTTATTCAACTCAGCAGCTCCATTGTTCAGGTGCTGAACATACAGTAGTTACTCGGCCACTCTACACTGTCAAGCACAAAACGGTCATTAAAGGTGGTAATATAGCGGCATAGGTCAACCTCACAGGTGCCATACGCGTCGCCTGCCACTCTCCCCGCCATAATACAGAATCATTACATACTCACCACTGTCACCAGACAAGTTCACTTGGTACCTCTACAGTATATAGTGCTCCAATCACTTTGACTGCACCTTACACCTAAAATCAAGTAAATATTAGAGGCAAGAAGGAGAGAAGGCACACTTATGACTTTTGCGCTCTCTCTCTCTCTGCCAGAGCCATCCCAATCTCGTATATGCCTCTTCTTCCTGTCACGCGCTACAAACACCCCTCCGCCAGTTGACAGCTTGACATCGCAGCACTCTACACACAGTTTTATGAACCCATCATGTCTCTCTCTCTCTCTCTCTCTCTCTCTCTCTCTCTCTCTATCTACTTGTTAGAAGGATAGATAAATGTATTTTCCTTACAGTCATTTTCAGTTTTGTAATTTTCGTCGTGCAAATCATGCGAGGCTGAACAGTAATTAAGTTATTGTGGTGCCCGACACGGACTGACGCACTTATCATAACACTTCCCTTTTGACAAGCACAACAAAAATGGAAGGGAAGCAAAACACAGTGTGCGAGTGTTGGAAAATCAGAGAAGAATCACTTTATTAATAAGAGAAGACAGCTATATAGGTGCGTAACAATGACAGGAGGCGCCGTTGCAAAGGGCAGCCATCATCATCAGCAGCAGCAGCCAAACGTAAACAAACCAAGCCTGACACTCGCGCTGGACGCCGCCCACGGGACCCCGCCACCCAGCGCCCTTTCCCTCCCACTGGTGACGTGCCCTCCAGGCTGCTGGCCCATCACTGCCCCTGAAGTAGATCCTGCCCTCCAAACCCCGCCCATGCATGACCTCGCACACACCCACACCCCTCCACTGCACTCCACGCCTCCATCTTGCTTGCTTACTTACTTGGTTGTGTTGTTTAGAGGCCTCACAGTCGTGGCTGCTGCTGCTCCCGGTCCTGCTCAACAGGGCGATTTGGTCCGGTATGGTGTTGGTAGTCCTACATCTTGAGGTGTAGCCCGGCACTGGGACTGTTTGTAGCAGCTTGTCTAGCCCATTCTTTAACCTGTTTACCGGGCAACCTGTTAGGTTTGGGACTTCCTTAGGCAGGCTGTTAAAGATTCGTGGCCCTTCATGGGACAGACTGGCGGCCAGCAGGTTCCTGCCTCCACCTGCTGGGGCTCTTGTGGGGAGGGATCTTCTGCTGCACTTTCGTCCGGTCCGCTGATTGACGTGCTCTTGCACCATACTAGGCTCATTGCCAACCTACCTACATGAAAAAATTTATCTTCAACAAAAAGTATTCAAGAATGCATTCACGAATACTCTTGTGAAGTATTCATATTTGTATTGAAATTATCAGTATTTAAGAGTATGTATTCGTATAAATATGAAGTATATATTTATTTATTATATATATATATATATATATATATATATATATATATATATATATATATATATATATTTTTATATATGAGAAGTTTTAAAAAACCCTAACATAAAAACCTCCCTCTGGCCCAGCCTTCAAGAGGTGCATGTTTCCCTTGACAGCTTCTCAGAGTTACCATGACAGACCTTGGCAACAGGCTGCACCATTCAGCGTTACGCCGCCATGGACAATTCAAGCAGATCTCACTCTCGCACAGCCATGCAAAAGAGAGAGAGGTAGCGACCCTCTCTGAGGAGAGTGACGTGGCACCAGCGTGGTCTGGTGGGGAATCCCTGCGTCGTGCTCAAGTTAGAATCGATAGACTATAGTGGACTCATTTTTAGTTGAGCTATGAGACAATGAATGTGGTTAGCACCTGCCATGTCCACTCCACCAGTTCATTATTGAAGAAAGGCTAGCCCAAGAATCTTGACATTTATCCTCCTTAACTACGTGCGTGTTATTCCAGAATTCAGATGTGGTTAGCTTAGATTGATTGGTCTTTTTTATTGACCTTTTCCGTTATTTTGAGCACTTTTTACCATTAAACATTTACTGGTCAGTTAGGTCAGGCTGTGGCACTGCTCTGTTGTTACTGGTGGGTGTACTTCTGGAGTTTGCCTGAAGGTGATGGCTCTATGTTAATTATTACTATATATTGTTAATTTTAATGAGGACTAGGTGGCCCCATACTCTGCCTGCTAAATTTTTGGCTGGCCCCGGCCTGTGATTTCTTTAATTCTTTTTTTTTATAATATTGAAGCAAGGGCAGCCAGCCAAGTTAATACCTACAATATGAATTCTGTTTTGGTCCCTGAATGCAGTGCAGCAACAAGGGAATTCAGGAAAACAGAAGGGGGGTTGGGTTGGTTTAAATTTATCCGGCATTTGGCGTGGGTGACGGAAATTTGCAGTTTGGTACTACGGATGAAGCGGAAGTTGATTATCGTGTGATTTCCTGAACAAAACAGTGTCTCCATAATAACATCAACATTATAGTTTGTCCAGAAGTAATCAGGCACCATCTTTATGTTAGATTTTGATGTCTTTAAAATTTATCTCCAATTCTTTCTCTCCCTCTTTCCTCCAATGTTCTCTCCCTATCTCATTCTTCCCTTTCTCTCCCTATCTCACTCCTCCAATGTTCTCTCCCTATCTCACTCCTCCCTTTCTCTCCCTATTTATTTCCTCCAATGTTCTCTCCCTATCTCATTCTTCCCTTTCTCTCCCTATCTTTCCTCAAATTCTGGTGACAAAACAATTTTTTTTATTCATTCATATATTTGTTAGCTATTGGTATGTTTTTTTTAAATTGCTCTTGACAAATATTCCTGGCAAGTTAAGTTTAATTTGTGCCTTGTTACAGGTCATCAGTGGATGGCAGACATGAGTGAAGCAGTCCTCTGGCCGCCACAGCAGGTTGGGGACCTGTAACACTGACACTGCTCCAATGGAACCAGACTTGTAAGTACCACGTCACGCTGACCTGTGGAGACTTTTGTTTGTTTTCAGTGTCGCTACAGTAATGCCTGGGTTTACGAGTGCCTTACTTTACCAGTGTTTTGATTCACAAGCAAAAAAAATCACTAAAAATGCCTTGGTTTATGATTGGTGACGGTGTAGGAGCACCCTGTCTGTACATGTTGAGGACACAAGCCTTTGTTTGCTGCAAGGTGAGGGCGCTCACACTGCGTTGTGGTAGACTCACAGAGGCAGCGCCTGGTTGTGTTGGTGCCCCTGTGTGAAATCTTTGTGTTTACAACACTACTACAATGTGCATTCATTTTATATGGTTTGCAATCAAAATTCCAGAAGGATTTAAGCTCATAAACCGAGGTATGACTGACACTATCAAGGAGACTGTCTGGCAGCACAGTAAACCCTCGATGAGACGGACTAATTGGGGGGAACTTGGTTCATTATTGCCGAGAGTCCGTTATGAGTGGCGGTTATTTTAAAATACTTATAATATTACCGGCGAACCTAATAAATGTAAGCATATAGTTTATATTACTGTGTGTGTTGTCAGCACATTGTCTGTATAGCTGCACAGCACACTTGGCGAGGCACTGAGGCTGCCAGGTTGGCAGTGGGCCGTATTGTTACGGATATGGATAAAATTTTACAAGTGCACCACTGGAAGACCAAACCGTTAGTTAGTTTGTGTTGTGAAATAACCTGCTAACTCTTTTTTATCACATAAAGGATTGATGACTTTCAATGCCTGCCGTGCTGCTGCAGCCACAAAACAGGTTCAGCTTGCTTACTGTTTCTACATTTCACTCAGTGCTCACAAAGAACAAAAGTGGACAAGATAGAACAAAATCAAGCAATTTTTTTCCTGCTGTGTATTCCCCCAGGTGTGCATGCTCACCTGGTTTACTCCCCTGGTGGGCTTCCCAACCCCACAGTCCCCATGATGAGGGGAAGCCGCACTCTGCTGATGGTCTCAGTACATAATTACATAGACAAAAACAAATACTGATGAAAGAGCTGGATAGTGCATCCTATGCAATCAACTTATAATAATGATTAGATCAAGAGCTACAGTCCATTTAGTGACATATACTGAACAGTGCTTGTACTGAACAGCAGAGTGACTTACAGGAGGTATTTCTGGTAGTAAACAACCCCCGCCATGTTTGCTGCTTATTTCCACCACGCCAAAGCCAATGAATTCAAACTAACCAAACCTAACTTGGCTCCCAGCGACCCCCACAAGCTGTGTCAGCACCGACACTCACAAACGCTTGGCAATTTCCCATTACATTTACGTCCTGGATTGATGCGTGACATTTTTTGTGGTGTGAATACGTTCTCCATTTGAATGTGAACCACAAGCAGGGAAATATTTCACGGGTGGGCTGGAAAGACTACAGTAACCCAAGGATTGGTCAGCAGAGGAGAGCAAGCTGGCTAGCAGTTGTACTTACCGGTTCGTCCAGAAATTATTCTTGGTGGATCCCCGTGGATTTCTGACCCTCTGACCTTGTCCGTTATGGCCGGAACTGTTGTAAGCAGGTCTGTTATATCCAGGGTTTTACTGCATCTTATATATTAGCAAGTTGTGATTATTTTGTGACATAGCTGTGTCAGTGGTGTGTTGTTTCCTAGTGTTACATGTAGTGTGTTGCTTCAAGCTGTTTGGAACACAGTGGACCCAGAAGCCTGCAACTTGCTCAAATTCTTGTTGCTTCTCTCTGATTTCAGGAACGGTGCCAGGGAGACCAACGCTGTGTGAGTGTCCCAGTGGCCTACTGTGCTGCGCCAAGGTGTTGACAAGTAACGTGGAGGTTGAGGTGAGTGAATTACTGTTATAATTGAGTGGGTTGGCAGAGGCTGGGTTAATACACCACTCTTAGAGGCCTCAAGATGGAGATAAATAAAATGGATTACACACACAGGAAGGTTGAAGGGATTGATATTACTGTCATGGATTACAGAGACACTACTGTTCATGGGAAGGGAAGGGAAGGGAAGGAGCGAACGACTAAAAAGTAAAGAGAAGAGATAGAGGAAGAGGAAAGGAAGGGAAGGAAAAGAAGGAACAACCAAAAAGTGAAGGAAAGGAAATGGAAGGAAAAAAAAGGAGTGAACAACCAAAATGTGAAAGGAAGAGAAAAAGTAGAGGGAAGGTAAGGGGAGGAAAGAATGGAGGTAGAAGGGAAGGAATACCAATGCTGATTTAGTTAATTAATAAACAAACAAACACATTGAAATGAATCAAACTAACACACACACACACACACACACACACACACACACACACACACACACACACACACACACACACAACACCCAGGTGGTTCAAGTCTGGCCATGTCATGTCTGCCTGGCCACGCACCAGCTGAGAGCACAGGAAGTCTGCAATAGGCCTATGGTAGGTCTTGTCAAGGCAGCTCCTGTCAACTAACCCCTCCCAACATCACTGTCCATTCCACTCATCCACCACTCTGTTAGTATTAGCACTCACTCGCCATATGACTGCCAGGCCTGTTCCATTCATCCACCAGTCTGTTAGTATTGGCACTCACTCACCACATGACTGCCAGGCCTGTTCCACTCATCCACCAGTCTGTTAGTATTGGCACTCACTCACCACATGACTGCCAGGCCTGTTCCACTCATCCACCACTCTGTTAGTATTGGCACTCACTCACCACCAGGCCTGTTCCACTCATCCACCACTCTGTTAGTAAACCAATTCTTGCCTGTGTCCTTGTTGAATCTGAATATATCCAGTTTAAACCCATTACTACATGTCCTGCCCAGTTCTCTAACCATAATAATCTTATTAATATACCCCTTACTAAAGCCCTTCATGCTGTTATAAGATACACAACACTTCATTACAGCCGCTGGACCCACCACCCATCGGCAAGTGTTCCAGGAGGCAAGAAGGAGTGACTCTACACCATGGAACTTTGACAGACCTCCTCCTCCTGCCTTCAAGTCTGGCCAAGTAGGTGTGTGTGTATGTGTGTGTGTGTGTGTTTCTAAAGGAGTGACTAAAGACTCTCTCTCTCTCTCTCTCTCTCTCTCTCTCTCTCTCTCTCTCTCTCTCTCTCTCTCTCTCTTATTCTTATTCACACAGGTACGAACGACGTCACCACGACCCGGTCTGAGGAACTCCTGGAGAAGTACCGTAGGCTCATCCAGCAGTATAAGTCTAAATTCCCTAACATTTTGATTTCAGGAGTTCTACCACGGACTTGGGCGGAGAGCGACTTCTTCAGTAAGGCCTTCAGCCTAAACAACCGCTTACGGACTCTTTGCAGAGAGCTTGACGTGGAGTTCTTCAACGCATGGGACAATTTCTACGGACAAACTGAGCTCTACCACAGGGACGGATTACACCTGTCTCCCATCGGGGCAGCCAGATTCGGAAGGCTCCTCAACGACGCAGTACATGACACCCGATCAAAAAACAACCCTCAGCCACGTCCCTCCACCCCGCCCGTGTATATAGACGCCATGCATCGCAACAAACCCGTAACCGTGATCTCGCAAGTACCTCCACCTCTATTACCAAGCTTCTTGATAACTTAAAAATCCTTAGTTTCAATGCGCGTAGCCTAAAAAACAAATTCGATGAACTGAGATGTCTTGCTCTAACAGAAAATTTTGACATAATTGCTATAACCGAAACATTTATCGACACCACAAATATTGATTTAAGTTCCGAATACAACATAGATGGCTACAGACTCTTCAACAAAGATCGTGTAAACCGTAGAGGCGGTGGCGTCGCCCTTTTTGTCAAAAACTATTTGCAACCCACCGACAAAACACCGGGAAACAGTAACGTTGAACATTTGTGAGTGCGAGTAAACATTGCAAAAGTCAATTTAAATATATGTGTCTCCTACAGACCTCACGGGCAATCACTCGACGACCTTGAAATGTACAGCGTCTTAAGGCAGTCACTTAATAACAATGACTCACTGATATTAGGAGACTCTAACCTCCCCCATATCGACTGGGCAACACTGTCAGGTACAGAAGGCAAGTAACATAGAATGATCGAATTTCTAGAAGAAAATTATCTAAACCAAATGGTTTCTGAACCAACTTGACAAAATAATATACTCGACCTTGTTATAACGACCCATGATAACCTAGTCAGTAATGTCACGGTAGGAGAACACCTCGGTTCTTGCGATCATAAATTAGTGTGCGTCGACATTAAAGCTCAATCATCAGTGACTGAAAATAAAGTAAAGGTGCCCAATTTCAAAAGAGCTAACTTCGTAGAAACCCGACAAAAACTAACAGAAATACAACTATCAGATGACGGCAACGTAGAGGAAGCCTGGCTAAGCCTTAAAAATCACTTACTCACTCAGCAGAACACATTCGTCCCCTTGTGTGAGAAGCGAATTAACACTAATAAAAGCCCACCGTGGTTTAATAGCGAAATTAAACAATCAGTCAATGAGTGAAAATTGTTTTACAGGTTAAAGAAAAAACAAAGCACGCTTCAAAATAATTAGACTTTATAATGATGCCAGGCGACGAGTAAAAAGACTAGTAGGTCAGGCAAAGCGTAGATATGAAGAAAATATTGCAGCCAACTGTAAAAATAATCCGAAATTTTTCTTCAGTTACATAAACAACAGAAAGGCGATCAAAAGTGGTATTGGACCTTTAACAAACAGCGACGGTGCACTAGTGACTGACAGCCAACACATTGCAAACCTCTTAAACAATTACTTTTCCTCGGTGTTTAATACTAACAGTCTTCCTCTCGCTACCAACAACACCAGTACTATTGTAAATCTCGAGCATGCATTGCCTAATTTTGAAATAACAACCGATGAAGTCCTTAAAGCTCTCCATTCACTTAAAACAAATAAAAGTCCAGGACCCGACAAAGTATATCCTATACTGCTTAAAGAAACAAAGAGCGAAATACTCTCCTCCCTCACTACCGTATTCAATATGTCCTTGCGACAAGGCATCGTCCCTTCGGATTGGAAAAAGGCTAACGTGACACCGATTTTTAAGAAAGGAGACAAAAAAATACCAGGTAACTACCGACCCATTAGTCTAACTTCAATTGTAGGTAAGCTACTCGAGAGCATAATTAGAGACAAAATTGTGAGTTACCTCGAAAGCCACTCATTAATTGGGGATTCACAACATGGCTTTCGTAACAAAAGATCCTGCCTGTCAAACCTATTGACCTTTTATAACGACCTCTTCTCAGTTTATGACGTAACCAAATCACTGGACGTAGTCTATCTTGATTTCCAGAAAGCGTTTGATAAAGTCCCACATCATAAATTACTTTATAAATTAAAGCAAATAGGCATTGACGGTCAAGTAAACCAATGGATCGCGAATTGGTTGAGCAACAGACAACAAAGAGTGGTGATTGATGGATCTAACTCAGAGTGGGCGCCTGTCACTAGTGGCGTCCCTCGGGGCTCGGTTCTTGGCCCAGTGCTCTTCATTATTTACATCAACGACGTGGATGTTGGACTCAATAATCACATTAGTGAATTTGCAGACGACACAAAGATTGGTAACTCGGTTCTCACTGACGAAGACAGGCAAAGCCTCCAAGAGGATTTGCACAAAATTTCAGCTTGGTCGGATAGATGGGAGATGCCCTTTAACGTAGGAAAGTGCCAGGTACTTCAAGTTGGAACAAAAAATAAGAAGTTTGATTATGAAATGCGCAGCGTAAAACTCACAAGCGTTCAATGCGTTAAGGACCTGGGGGTCAAAATCGCGTCAAACCTCAAATTCTCACATCAATGCATCGATGCAGCAAATAAAGCGAACAGAATGTTGGGCTTCATTAAAAGAAACTTTTTTTTCAAGAATAAAGATGTAATACTTCCGCCCTACAGTAGTTTAGCCTTAGAATATGCGGTACAGTTTTGGTCTCCCCATCATGCAAAGGACATTGCTAAACTAGAAGGTGTTCAGCATCGGGCAACGAAAATGATCCCTTCCTTGCGCAACAAATCCTACGAAGAAAGGCTTTCCACCCTTAACATGTTCTCTCTTGAGAAACGTCGCCTGCGAGGAAAACTGATCGAATGTTTTAAAATACTTAATGGTTTCACGAATTTAGACAGAACAAAATTGTTTATGATTGATGACACTTTGCGAACGAGGAACAATGGCACAAAACTCAAATGTAGACAAGTAAATTCAGACTGCACCAAATTTTTCTTCACCAACGTTGTAGTGCGAGAATGGAATAAGCTCTCACCGTCAGTGGCCCAGTGTAACACGATTGACTCCTTTAAAAACAAGCTTCCTTGAACTTAATATCAACTTGAGTAGAAAAGCAACGTTTTGGAGCCATCTGATTAATGTAGAATCACTTACGTTTAAGGACAGATCACCTAGTCTGGACCATGGGGTCTGTGTGGTCTGATTTTCTATGTAATTCTCTCTCTCTCTCTCTCTCTCTCTCTCTCTCTCTCTCTCTCTCTCTCTCTCTCTCTCTCTCTCTCTCTCTCTCTCTCTCTCTCTCTCTCTCTCTCTCTCTCTCTCTTTATGTCAAAAGCTATTTGCAACCCACTGACAAAACACCGGGAAACAGTAACGTTGAACATTTGTGCGTGCGAGTAAACATTGCAAAAGTCAACTTAAATATATCTGTCACCTACAGACCTCCCGGGCAATCACTCGATGACGACCTTGAAATGTACAGCGTCTTAAGGCAGTCACTTAATAACAGCGACTCACTGATATTAGGAGACTTTAACCTCCCCCATATCGACTGGGCGACACTGTCAGGTACAGAAGGCGAGTCACATAGAATGATTGAATTTCTAGAAGAAAATTATCTAAGCCAAATGGTTTCTGAGCCAACTCGACAAAATAATATACTCGACCTTGTTATAACGACCCAAGATAAATTGAATCAGTAGTGTCACGGTAGGAGAACACCTCGGTTCTTGCGATCATAAATTAGTGCGCGTCGACATTAAAGCTCAATCATCAGTGACTGAAAATAAAGTAAAGGTGCCCAATTTCAAAAGAGCTAACTTCGTAGAAATCCGACAAAAACTAACAGAAATACAACTATCAGATGACGGCAACGTAGAGGAAGCCTGGCTAAGCCTTAAAAATCACTTACTCACTCAGCAGAACACATTCGTCCCCTTGTGCGAGAAGCGAATTAACACTAATAAAAGCCCACCGTGGTTTAATAGCGAAATTAAACAATCAGTCAATGAGAGAAAATTGTTTACAGGTTAAAGAAAGAACAAAGCACGCCCGAAAACATTAGACTTTATAATGATGCCAGGCGACGAGTAAAAAGACTAGTAGGTCAGGCAAAGCGTAGATACGAAGAAAATATTGCAGCCAACTGTAAAAATAATCCGAAATCTTTCTTCAGTTACATAAACAACAGAAAGGCGATCAAAAGTGGTATTGGACCTTTAACAAACAGCGACGGTGCACTAGTGACTGACAGCCAACACATTGCAAACCTCTTAAACAATTACTTTTCCTCGGTGTTTAATACTAACAGTCTTCCTCTCGCTACCACCAACACCAGTACTATTGTAAATCTCGAGCATGCATTGCCTAATTTTGAAATAACAACCGATGAAGTCCTTAAAGCTCTCCATTCACTTAAAACAAATAAAAGTCCTGGACCTGACAAAGTATATCCAACTCTGCTGAAAGAAACAAAGAGCGAAATACTCTCCTCCCTCACAACCGTATTCAATATGTCCTTGCGACAAGGCATCGTCCCTTCAGATTGGAAAAAGGCTAACGTGACACCGATTTTCAAGAAAGGAGACAAAAAAGTACCAGGTAATTACAGGCCCATTAGTCTAACTTCGGTTGTAGGTAAGCTACTTGATGGCATAATTAGAGACAAAATTGTGAATTACCTTGAAAGCCACTCATTGATTGGGGACTCACAACATGGCTTCCGAAACAAAAGATCCTGCCTATCAAACCTATTAACCTTTTATAACGACCTCTTCACTGTTTATGACGTAACCAAATCACTGGACGTAGTCTATCTTGATTTCCAGAAAGCGTTTGATAAAGTCCCGCATCATAAATTACTTTACAAATTAAAGCAAATAGGTATTGACGGTCAAGTAAACCAATGGATCGCGAATTGGTTGAGCAACAGACAACAAAGAGTAGTGATTGACGGATTTAACTCAGAGTGGGCGCCTGTCACTAGTGGCGTCCCTCAGGGCTCGGTTCTTGGCCCAGTGCTCTTCATTATTTACATCAACGACGTGGATGTTGGACTCAATAACCGCATTAGTAAATTTGCAGACGACACAAAGATTGGCAACTCGGTTCTCACTGACGAAGACAGGCAAAGCCTCCAAGAGGATTTGCACAAAATTTCAGCTTGGTCGGATAGATGGGAGATGCCCTTTAACGTAGACAAGTGCCAGGTCCTTCAAGTTGGAACGAGGAATAAGAAGTTCGAATACGAAATGCGCGGCGTTAAACTCAAAAGCGTTCAATGCGTCAAAGACTTGGGGTCAAAATCGCGTCAAACCTCAAATTCTCACAGCAATGCATCGATGCAGCAAATAAAGCGAACAGAATGTTGGGCTTCATTAAAAGAAACTTTGTATTCAAGAATAAAGATGTAATACTTCCGCTCTACAACAGTTTAGTCAGACCCCACTTGGAATATGCGGTACAGTTTTGGTCTCCCCACCATGCAAAGGATATTGCTAAATTAGAAGGTGTTCAGCGTCGGGCAACGAAAATGATCCCTTCCTTGCGCAACAAATCCTACGAAGAAAGGCTTTCTACCCTTAACATGTTCTCTCTTGAGAAACGTCGCCTCCGAGGAAAACTGATCGAATGTTTTAAAATACTTAATGGTTTCACGAATGTAGACAGATCAACATTGTTTATGATCGATGACACTTTGCGCACGAGGAACAATGGCGTAAAACTCAGATGTAGACAAGTAAATTCAGACTGCACCAAATTTTTCTTCACCAACGTTGTAGTGCGAGAATGGAATAAGCTTCCACCGTCAGTGGTCCAGTGTAACACGATTGACTCCTTCAAAAATAAGCTCGACCGTCACTTCCTTCAACTTAATATCAACTAGAGTAGAAATGCAACGTTTTGGAGTCTTCTGATTAATGTAAAATCACTTAGGTTTAAGGACAGACCACCAAGTCTGGACCATGGGGTCTGTGTGGTCTGACTTTCTATGTAAATCTATGTAAATCTCTCTCTCTCTCTCTCTCTCTCTCTCTCTCTCTCTCTCTCTCTCTCTCTCTCTCTCTCTCTCTCTCTCTCTCTCTCTCTCTCTCTCAACTATTACTCCTCCTCCTACTCCTACTACTACTACCACTACTAGGAAAATTCAAATCAGGATCTTCTTTTTTCTCATACAACTGCTACTTTTTCAGCTTTAACTCAACGGCTACTCCACTTAGAGTAACCCCCTTTTACCCACACCTGGCCACACCCTTGCCCTAACACCACACCAAGTTATATTCTCCTAACTTGTAGACTTTTAGCAGGAGAAGCAAAAAAGTATATATATATATTACTAGGAAAATTCAAATCAGGATCTTCTTTTTTCTCATACAACTGCAACTTTTTCAACTATAACTCAACTGCTACTCCACCGCCAGTAGCCCCCTTTTACCCACACCTGGCCACACCCTTGTCCTAACACCACACCAAATTATAGTCTCCTTAATTGTATAGTTTTAGCAGAAGCAGCAAAAAGGTCAACATATATCACTCAAAAAACTAAAATCCCACCAAATTTTTTCATCACGATCTCTAACATAAACCATTTGAACACCACCACTACTACTACTACACCCCCATTGACCACCCTTCCTCCTTCTCCTCCTCCTCTCTTTCTCTTCCTCCTCTGCCTCCTCCTTCCCTCCAGGACTTACCAGCCCTGCATCGTGCCATCTCCCAAGTGGTGCCTTTCCTTTGTTTATTATAAATGTTAGGAAATGTTACACTCATTGAGGAATGTACTGGTACAAATGATATTATATGAATATAATACAGGAATAAAACCAAACATATAAAAATATGCCTCCCCAAAAGCAAGGCCACTGCACAAGATGAACATGTGTTAGGCATTGCAGTAAAGAACATAGGATACATTAGGCCATTCATTGCATCCCTACAAAAGAGCAACGTATAAAAAGAGAAACCAGTAAGACAGTTGCTGTTGTTGGTGCGGTGAATGTGGACCTCTGGTAACACAGTGAGCCCCTTCATGTGTGTGTGTGTGTGTGTGTGTGTGTGTGTGTGTGTGAGGTGGTCCCTCATGGTCACAGCGTCACTGTCTTCAAAACTCCTGCCTTCTGGCTTTTTTAGAAGCAAAGCCGTCGATGACATGGTCGTGTGATGGCAGCTGTTTGCCAATCTCCTGATTGATGCTGATTATTGCAAGTCCACTGAGGCCATCTTGTCCCATGGGTGGTAGGACTTTATGAGCCTTAGCTCTGAAAAGCTCCTCTCTGTTGAGACCACAGTCACTGGGAGAGTGCCGGCAGTCTGTAGAGCAATCCACAGATTGCCGTAAAGTTCTTTCAGCTGATTTTTGTGGATGTTGGAGAGAAACCCCAGTGCAGTCAAGTCATCCGAAGGCACGGGCGACAAGTTGTTGATTTCAAGAGCCCATGCCTTTCCATCAATGTGGTTTTTATTCCCAGTGCTTAGAGTGGTACAGAGCTGCTTGTGGCATTGCTTGGACAACGCCTCACCAGCAAGTCTTATAAAGTTGAACAGCAGCACTCCAAATTTGTCTCTGATTTCTGCCAGTGTTTGAAAGCTTTCCTTTAATGAGTCAAAGGTGGTGTCCACAACCACGTTAAAGAATTCAGTTGGTAACCTCTTGATAGCCTGGGGCTTCATAGGCAAAGTGTTTCTCTGTGCCTCTTAAGCACAGGATTCATCTGGTCGCATACAGCAGCAAAGCTCTGTATCTTCTCACTGAGGTTGTTGCCTTCATGAGGAGGTCAAGTGCTACATCAAGCTGCCTTGTGGCAGGAGCCTGCTCCTTGCTTGGCCCCATTGTCATACGACTGTCCTCTGCAGTTGTCAGAAGGAATACTCAGGCCTGTTCTGAATCAAAGATGATAAACAAAGACCTGTGTTGTTTGGGAAGCCACAAGAAATGCTAGAAAGTGTTCCTTGAGTTCCAGCGCTTCATCAGTGTTGACAGTCCTTGTGACAACCAACATCTGGCTTGCGTCAGGAGTACCATGACTCAACAATACTTGGACCGTTTAATCTCAGCCACCACGGAGTCCAACATTTTCCTAGTGATTGAAGCAGTCAGCCCATTTTGTATCACATTTCCAAGGTAGCCGGAATGACTGGACTGCCCACGATGCTGCTTCATGGCAGGATCAAATTTGGCGAGCAGCTCCGGCCACCTCTTTTAAGACATTTCCATTGTGTTGTTGTGTTAGTAGACAATGCAAGATTTCTCTCAGCTAGAGATTGTACGATAGAGATCAGGCAGGTCAGGACACCCCTCTTCTCTGCCTCTGTCCTCTGGCCTTGATCCATGGTCGTGCCGAGGCAGTTCCAAATCCTTCCATGTTGTCATGTGGCTGTGTTCTGGAGTGCCTTCATGACTTTTCAGAAGTGTGCCTGTGTTTGTCCAGTTAGAGAGTCTCTCTGCCATTAATTTAATGACCTTTCTTGAGAATTGCTTGCAGCAAAGTACATGTTTTTTCTCAGTAGGTTAGCCAAGTTTTCCCCATTCGCAGGAAATCAACACTTTGCTCTGTGAGCGTTTATCTTCTTCAGCTTTCTTCTTTTTTCTTTGCTGGGCACCAGAAGGGTGTATTGTCCTTTTCCACACCATGTCGCCGCCACTCCTCACTCCACGCTGAGCCTGACACGGTGACGCTGCGTACAGCTTGCTGGAGGCAAAGCACTACATGTACGTTCTGGAGGCCTGATCCAAATTTGAGGAGAATATGGCAAAATACTTGAAAATATATGAATTTCTGGATTAATAAAGAAAATTCAGTAAATCTATTGATACACAACACACATTTTAGTAATAATAATAATAAAAAATAATAACAATGGCAGCTTGGGGGGCCTATGCAACTGTTTGCACATAACAAGAAACATCCCCGAGTCTAGGCCATCTTGAGACACATGACAGCCACGGTATAAATCAACACAGAATGATATGTTGTATAGAAAGTCTCTTTAGCAAGGCAGCATGTACGTATGAGTTTTGTGAGTCAACAAGACCTGCAGTGAGTGTTTTGTTAGGACAAGTACAGCCAGCACCTTAGATCATGACACTCAGAGTGTGTTTGGACGAGAAATAGAAGAATTGACAGCTGCAGTGCCCTCTGTAGAATAGATCATAATGAAGAACCCAAACTTGGCAATAGATTTAACACATTGCAATTATCAGCTGTAGAAAACCTTCATACAATAGACTGATAGATACATAGATTGTTACATGCTTTATTCAACAACTTCATGGCTTGCAGTAATAGATAGGACATACGACATAGATATTATTATTATTACCAATTATTTATTTATTTATTTTTTCAGCATACAAGGACATTGAGGAAGAGGAGGAAGAAGAAGGAGAGGAGGAGGAGGAGGCGGATAAATAATTAGTGAGAACAAAATATCAATGAAAAATAAGAAAATGAGAGAAAAAAGTGAGAAAATGAAAGATAGTGAAAAGTGAGATGGTGAGGAAAAATATTTACTACTGAAAAAAAGAAAGAGAGAGAGAGAGATACAGAATAAAGTGAGAAAGTGACTGGATTACTACTACTACTACTACTACTACTACTACTACTACTACTACTACTACTACTACTACTACTACTACTACTACTACTACTACTACTACTACTACTACTACTATCACTACTACTACTACTATTACTACTACTACTACTACTACTACTTCTACTACTACTACTACTACTACTACTACCACTACTACTACTATTACTACTACTTTTTTTTTTTTTTTACAGGCCTCCATCTATTAGAGTTGCGTTGTGAGCGGTATATTTTCTCATATCCTTTCACAAAGCAATTCATTGGCCCCACCCCGCCAATGACTGTGGCCGACAACCATCCTTATTTAATATTACAAACCTAACTAAACATATTATCTTTAAGCTAACCGAGCTTGTGGTTGATACGACTATCAACCACTGTCGCCTCAAAGTCCAGGTCGGCAATGTGGGTGGTTTTGGGTGCAGGTGACCTGGTTCCTCTCAGGCAGACCAAGGCTGACCTCAGGAGGGAGAAGGACAGCCTGCATCTCATCCAGGCGACCACACTGCTTCTTGGCTGCTACTACTACTACTACTACTACTACTACTACTACTACTACTACTACTACTACTACTACTACTACTACTACTACTACTACTACTACTACTACTACTACTAACTCTTCCTCCAACCTGCAGGATGTGTGAAGAAGAGGAAGGCTAGGAAGGCTCAGGAGGAAGGAGAGTCCCTCACTGCATTGAGACTCAAGGTAATATTGATTAATTTTTCATTTCTTCCCAATGTTTTTTTTGTGTGTGTGTGTTTATTTGTTTGTTCCTTCCTTCCTTCCTTTGCATACATGTAGGAGGGGCAGGAAGGAGGGAGGGACACAGATAGATTTGTAGGGATCTCTCTCTCTCTCTCTCTCTCTCTCTCTCTCTCTCTCTCTCTCTCTCTCTCTCTCTCTCTCTCTCTCTCTCTCTCTCTCTCTCTCTCTCTCTCTCTCTCTCTCTCTCTCTCGATAATAGATAGATAGATAGATTTGTTTTGTGTTTATTTTTGTCTCCTGGTAGATAGATCCCTAAGACACACTTGCTGGTCAGTAAGTAACATTATGGAAAACTAAACTAAAAAGATCCTTAAAACAGCATGATAAGACGTGACCTTTCTTGCCTTATAGTGCAGCAAGTGGTTGTTGTTGTGTTCCAGTGAGGGACTCCTGGAGTGTACAGACAGACCTTTCTTGTCTTATAGTGCAGCAAGTGGTTGTTGTTGTTGTGTTCCAGTGAGGGACTCCTGGAGTGTACAGACAGACCTTTCTTGTCTTATAGTGCAGCAAGTGGTTGTTGTTGTGTTCCAGGGACTCCTGGAGTGTACAGACAGACCTTTCTTGTCTTATAGTGCAGCAAGTGGTTGTTGTTGTGTTCCAGTGAGGGACTCCTGGAGTGTACAGACAGACCTTTCTTGTCTTATAGTGCAGCAAGTGGTTGTTGTTGTGTTCCAGGGACTCCTGGAGTGTACAGACAGACCTTTCTTGTCTTATAGTGCAGCAAGTGGTTGTTGTTGTGTTCCAGTGAGGGACTCCTGGAGTGTACAGACAGACCTTTCTTGCCTTATAGTGCAGCAAGTGGTTGTTATTGTGTTCCAGGGACTCCTGGAGTGCACAGAGAGGAAGGAATAATGCTGTCTTCACCAGAGAGTGCTAAAGGGAGGGGTTGGGTAAAGGTTTATTATATAGAGAGTAATTTACCAAGATAACCTGGTGTTTGGCAGTAGGAGGGAGTTGCTTTAGAGCAGCGGCAGGCAGGGACGTAAGGTCACCATGCATTGTTTGGCCGGCGATGGCTAGCTGAGGGTAACAATAATTTAGTGAGCTTGTGCCTTGCTGAAAAACTGTTCTTGCCCAAGAAGAACAATAAAGTGCAGCTGTTTTAGTGTGGGAAGTGTCTCCTGAGGAGTCAATAATAGGGGCTGCAGACAGTACATTTCCAGCAGTGTTTGGTTCGCCCACAAAAAGAGCTTCCACAATGCTAAAAAATGCAGGTCACTCTTACACAAACTGTACCTGATGAAGGATTTCCCTTACCTGAAAGCATCCTATAGTAGGTCATCTTTACATAAACTTATTACAAATACATCACCATCATAAGAACATAAGAACGCAGGAGTCTGCAAGAGGCCGGTAGGCCTGTACGAGGCAGCTCCTTTGACCCTAAGCTCCCGTGTATCTAACCCCACCTAATATCGCTGTCCATGAATTTATCTAGTCTATTTTTGAATGTGACAATTGTATTGGCACTCACCACATGACTGCTAAGCCTATTCCACTCATCCACCACCCTGTTAGTTAACCAATTTTTGCCTATGTCCCTGTTGAATCTGAATTTATCCAGTTTAAACCCGTTACTTCGTGTCCTACCCGGTTCTCTTACCAACAAAACCTTATGAATGTCTCCCTTATTAAAGCCCTTCATCATCATCATCATCATCATCATCATCGTTTAACGTCCATTTCTTCCTTGTGGTGGACGGGGTATGAGCCTACTCCTCCACTGTCCATTTCCTCTGTGATGTTCAGCCTCCTCATATCTTCCTCCACCTTGGCCTTCTCTTCTGCCTCAAGGCTCAGTTCAGGATGTGTTCTTCTCCTCACAAACCACCTTAATCTGGCCTTACTCCTCCAGGCCACTCCTCCCTACCACTTCTTCATTTGAGATTCCATCCTGCCATGTGATTGCCATCAAGTATCTCAGCATTCTCACACCACACTAGTGCCTCCAGCTGTTTCCTGCCAGCCCTGGTCTCTGCCCCGCACACACACACACACACACACACACACACACACCTGTGCTGCCAGGCGGGATATTCTGGTTCACTAGTAAGCCTGCCAGTTCCCTGCACTCCTCCAAGCACAAGCTGTCCTGCCTCTCACTGCTGCCAGGCAGGATATTCTGGTTCACTAGTAAGCCTGCCAGTTCCCTGCACTCTTCCAAGCACAAGCTGTCCTGCCTCTCACTGCTCCTCCGTATGACATCCCCAGGTGTCCACTACAGGGCGTCACCATCCACACTTCCGCCTCTGTCCTCCAACACAAGGGAAGGCTGCACCAGCTCCATGCACGTCTCCTACACCCGAACACCTCCCATGACACCACCTCCTGCACACTCCCTCTTCACGGATATCTCCCGCCACTCTCCATTCCTATCATCACCACGACCTTTGTCTTTTTCACCCTCAGCCCTCTTCCCCGCCCTAAACTCCTCCTCCCATTAACACCAGGTCATACAACAGCTCCCTCTCTTCTTGTGTTAGAATGCTGTGTTTGTAACAGATGTGGATTCTGAGATATTGGCAGTTGAATTTAGAGCTAGAGTTAAATTGAGGTCATTTTTGGCATGATTTTTAAGTTGAAAGTAATTAAACCCTCCTGAACTATAAGGTTATGAGCACTGCCAGTTACAGGCGTTGTAGGTGAGTGTTAGGAGCATCTTGTGTCAGAATATTGTGTTCCTAACTGTTGTGGATTCTGAGATATTGGCAGTTATTAGAGTTGTAGTTGTCATTGAATTTTGGATATTTTTGTGTTGGAAAGTTTTTAGCTAAGTACAGATATTTCATGAACTATAAGGTTATGAGCACTGCCAGTTATAGGTGTTGTAGGTGAGTGTTAGGAGCATCTTGTGTTGGAATCTTGTGTTCCTAACTCTTGTGCTTGCCGAGATATTGGCACTTGAAGTTGACACACACACACACACACACACACTAACTCTGCGATGGTTCTTGCAGGGAAGGAGCCGAGATGAGACCAGACTCAGCCCTCCAGTGAGCCCGGGTGACCACCAGGGGGACACCCACGCACCTCATGGCTTAGGAGAAAATGCATGAAGGTGGTGGGTGAGTGAAGCAACGCACCCCCTGTGTATGCTCAGGTCCCAGGCTACGTCAGGTCAGGGGCTGCCTCAAGAACAGGTCATTTCTCTCCACACTTTCCTCCATTTTTCTCCTGTTTTCTCTACCTCTTCCTCCTTTCCTCCTATGCCCAAAAATTGCTTAATCTTTCCTCTTCCTCCTCCTCTTCGTTCCTCTCCTATCTCCACTTTTATCAAGGTCTGTGTATTTCTCCAATGTAATTTTGGTGGTTTCATTATTTCCTCCTCCAAGTTCAAGTCCATTTTTCTCCCTTTTCCTTCCTCTCTTCCTCCTTTCCTCCTATACCAAAAAATAGCTTAATCTTTCCTCTTCCTCCTCATCCTTTTCATTTCCCTGTTATCTCCACTTTTATCAAGGTCTGTGTATTTCTCTGGCATAATTTTGGTGGTTTCATTCATTTCCTCCTCCAAGTTCAAGTCCATTTTCCTCCACTTTCCACAACCTCTTCCTCCTTTTCTCCTACACCAAAAAATAGCTTACTCTTTCCTTTTCCTCCTCCTCCTTTTCATTCCTCTCCTATCTCCACTTTTATTAAGGTTGTGTATTTTTTCAGTGTAGCTTTAGTGGTTTTGTTAATTTCCTCCTCCAAGTTCAACTCCGTTTCTCTCCCTTTTCCTTCCTCTCTTCCTCCTTTCCTCCTATGCCAAAAAATAGTTTAATCTTTCCTCTTCCTCATCCTCTTCGTTTCCTTGTTATCTCCACTTTTATCAAGGTCTGTGTCTTTGTAAACTTTGCAGAATGGACGAAAAAAACACCAGAAATTGCTTGTTTATTTATTGAGCAAACTGACACTTCTTGCAGAGAGAGAAAAAGAGAGAGAGAGAGAGAGAGGGGGGGGGGGGTCCCTTATGTGTCTGGGGGGGCATGTGTCTGTGGGGGTTGTCAACACACTGTGGGGGGACACCCTGTTGGGCCTGGGAGCTGAGAGAGAGAGAGAGAGAGAGAGAGAGAGAGAGAGAGAGAGAGAGAGAGAGAGAGAGAGAGAGAGAGAGACACACACACACACACACACACATTCTTGGCACTAAACTCTGCCAGACTCTTGCAGGAAGGGAGACAGAGATGAGACCACTGAGCCGAGGGAACCAGTCAGGCCTTCAAGATGCTGCCTGGATGCTGGGGGAGACGAGACGAGACAAGTCCTGTTGGGGAGAAGATGGAGGGAGATTGATTGAAGGGCAGAGATGAGAGAGAGATGGAACTAACTCTCTCTCTCTGTATTTCTATAAAGAGAAGACTAATAAAGTTTGGAAATATGTATTACAACGGATATATTTAAACCTACTACTCTTCTTCTTCTTCCTTGTCTCTTTCCTCTGTCCACCAGTGAGCTATTGTATTCTTCCCTTCCCTTCCCTTCTCTTCTCTTCCCCTCCCCTCCCAAGATGCCGCCTGGATGCTGAGGGGAGAGAGAGAGAGGATGAGATGGCTCTCTCTCTCTCTCTCTTCTTTTCAATGGACCTTATACACTTTTACATTACTTTTTTTTGTGAGAGAGAGAGAGAGAGTTCCAGCTTCCAGTCCCTTGCTGAGCTGAGTGACCAGACAGCACCAGCCAGTCAGCTATAGCCCTGAAAAGATATATGGTGGTTAGGTCCCGGTAGATTGTGGTGGAGTGGTAGAAATTGTGGTTGAATGTCAGGTCTTGGGTTGAAATTCTGGGGTTACAGAGTTGAAAAAGTTTTGAACAAGTTGAGTTTTTGGGGTTGAACTTGTGATGACTGATGGTTGAATTGTGGTAGACTGGTAGAGGGATGTTGGGCAAATATTGTGTGGTGGTTAGACCCTGGTAGATTGTGGTAGACTGGCAGAAATCATGGTTGAAAGAGACAATAGTAACTTACCACATATCAGCAACTTCCTGTGCCAGCCTCCATCAGTTACACGATCTGTAATAATAATAATAATAATAATAATAATAATAATAATAATAATAATAATAATAATAAGAGTATATAAAATTAATCTGTATTTTCTCATTCCTGAGAGAGAGAGAGAGAGAGAGAGAGAGAGAGAGAGAGAGAGAGAGTTACCTCCACATCTGAAAAGGAAAAATCTATAATCTTCCTTCCTTTTCCTCCTCCTCACACACACACAAAAATTCTGACACACCAAAGTTATGACCTCCGCAGCAGCAGCAGTTAGACGCTGAATTATAGTCACAAGTTATAGTGTGCGTCGTGCCAAGTCCCTACTGGTGAGCCTGGTTCAGACCCTCACACCAACCACCTCCCAGGGCCAAAACGGAGGTGGGTTGAGTTCTAATGTGTGTTTCCTTGTTTCACGGTACAGAGGAAGGGTCACACACCTAACCCGGGAAATGCCTGCAACTCCTAGGAAAGCCTGGTCAAATGTGTGTTTCTTTAGGTTCACAGTACAGAGGAAGTGTCCCACTACCACCAGGGTCACACACCTAATCCGGGAAATGCCCACAACTCCTAGGAAAGCCTGGTCAAATACGTGTTTCTTTAGGTTCACAGTACAGAAGAAGGGTCACAAAACTACCCCTGGAAATGCCCACAACTCATAGGAAAGCCTGGTGAAATGTGTGTTTCCTTAGGTTCACAGTACAGAGGAAGGGTCACACTACCACCAGTATCACACTACCCCGGGAAATGCCCACAACTCCTAGGAAAGCCTGGTCAAATGTGTGTTCCCTTAGGTTCATGGTACAGAGGAAGGGTCAAACTACCACCAGGGTCACACAACTACCCTGGGAAATGCCCACAACTCCTAGGGAAAGCCTTGCCAAATATGTGTTTATTTAGGTTCACGGTACAGAGGAAGGGTCACACTACCACCAGGGTCACACAACTACCCTGGGAAATGCTCACAACTAGGAAAGCCTGGTCAAATGTGTGTTTCCTTAGGTTCACGGTACAGAGGAAGGGTCACACTACCACCAGGGTCACACACCTACCCTGGGAAATGCCCACAAATCCTAAGAAAGCCTTGGCAAATGTGTGTTTCTTTAGGTTCACGGTACAGAGGAAGGGGCACACTACCACCAGGGTCACACACCTACCCCGGGAAATGCCCACAAATCCTAAGAAAGCCTGGTCAAATGTGTGTTTCTTTAGGTTCACAGTACAGAGGAAGGGTCAAACTACTACCTGGGTCACAAAACTACCGCTGGAAATGCCCACAACTCCTAGGAAAGCCTGGTCAAATATGTGTTTCTTTAGGTTCATAGTACAAAGGAATGGTCAAACTGCCACCAGGGTCACAAAACTGCCCCTGGCAATGCCCACAACACCTAGGAAAGCCTGGTCAAATGTGTGTTCCCTTAGGTTCATGGTACAGAGGAAGGTTCACACTACTACTAGGATCACAAAACTATCCCTGGAAATGCCCACAACTCCTAGGAAGGGCCTGGTCAAATGTGTTTCCTTAGGTTCACAGTACAGAAGGGTCAAACTACTACCAGGGTCACAAAACTACCCCTGAAAATGCCCACAACTCCTAGGAAAGCCTTGGCAAATGTGTTTCCCTTGGGTTCATGGTACAGAAGAAGGGTCACACTACCACCAGGGTCACACAACTACCCCTGGAGATGCCCACAACTCCTAGGAAATCCTGGTCAAATGTGTGTTTTCATAGGTTCACAGTACAGAGGAAGGGTCACACTACCACCAGGGTTACAAAACTACCCCTGGAAATGCCCACAACTCCTAGGAAAGTCTTGTCAAATGTGTGTTTCCTTAGGTTCATAGTACAGAGGAGGGGTCACAAAACTACCCCTGGAAATGCCCACAACTCCTAGGAAAGCCTTGTCAAATGTGTGTTTTCTTAGGTTCACAGTACAGAGGAGGGGTCACAAGACTACCCCTGGAAATGCCCACAACTCCTAGGAAAGCCTGGTCATATGTGTGTTTCTTTAGGTTCACAGTACAGAGGAAGGGTCACAAAACTACCCCTGGAAATGCCCACAGCTCCTAGGAAAGCCTTGTCAAATGTGTGTTTTCTTAGGTTCACAGTACAGAGGAAGGGTCACAAAACTACCCCTGGAAATGCCCACAACTCCTAGGAAAGCCTTGTCAAATGTGTGTTTTCTTAGGTTCACAGTACAGAGGAAGGGTCACAAAACTACCCCTGGAAATGCCCACAACTCCTAGGAAAGCCTGGTCATATGTGTTTCTTTAGGTTCACAGTACAGAGGAAGGGTCACAAAACTACCCCTGGAAATGCCCACAACTCCTAGGAAAGCCTGGTCAAATGTGTGTGGCAGTCGAAATGTGGGCCGAGAGAGAGAGAGAGAGAGAGAGAGAGAGAGAGAGAGAGAGAGAGAGAGAGAGAGAGAGAGAGAGAGAGAGAGAGAGAGAGAGAGAGAGAGAGAGAGAGAGAGAGAGAGAATGTTCCATAATAGACTCGGAGCAGAGTGAGGATGACTCATTTTCTCGCCGGCAACACACGCCTCAGTGAATAAGTTACCCGAGTAATACGTTCACCTGGATCACAGTCTGTTCACCCCAGGACGGGAATGAATCAGTATGGTTTTTTTTTTTTTTTACAGCTAAGGAGACAGTTCAAGGGTGTTAAAAAAAAAAAAAAGCCTGGTACTTACTGCTCCTGAATAGAGGTAAAAGGTCTGGTGCTCGAGGTCGCATGTTGCCTCCTGCCCGGGGTCGCCTCAGAGCACGCTGCATCCCGCCTCAACGCTGCTGCTGCTGCAAAAGACGGGTGAATAGATCGTCGGTGGGGATCATGTTTCTTAATGGTCCCTCTGAGCGAGAAAAATGAGAAAAAATCACCCCTCACACAAACCATTTCATAATATATATCAAAGCATTTGTGATCAGTTTATGCATCATCTATTTTGGGGGGTATAATTATATCATGGCACAAATTTTGCCCGTCGCTGCTGCTGGGTTAATATGCTTGCTTGTATATCACTTGAACACAATGCATGCTTTGAAGAAGTCTGAACTAGGCTGTGATACACACACACAGTACAGAGGAAGGGTCACACTACCACCAGGGGCACAAAACTAACCCTGGAAATGCCCACAACTCACCCACAGCCCACAACCCACGGCCCGGTAGCTCAGTGGGTAGAGCGTCTGCCTCACAACCAGAAGGGCTGGGGTTCAATTCCCCGGCCGGGTGAAGATGAGTTGGGTCTTTCACGTGTAGCCCCTGTTCACCTAGCAGTGACGCGACGTCAGGCAAGGAGTTGTGGCCTCGTTGTGGCGGTGTGTTGTGTGTGAGTGGTCTCAGTCCTGCCCAAAGATTGGTACTACAAGCTCTGTGCTCTTCCGTAGGGGAACGGCTGGCTGGCTGACCCGCAGCAGACCAAGAGCTGAATTACACACACACACACACACACACACACACACACACACTTCCATTCCATTCTGTTGTAAATATCTTAAATAATGTTTAGTTTGCGTACATACATGGCTTAATGATGCTACTGTAAGAATTCTAGTATAGTCAAACCATTTCATATAGTCTGGGCGTTCAATTCCGTGGGTCCTTTCCTCCCCTCTGCTCTGCCACACAGTCCCAACACCTGTCCCTTCCTCTCATATGCTACCATTAAGAATCATGATCCTCACTGCTACCGGGTTAAATATACAGGACTAACATGCCAGGGACTCACCGAGCAGGCTGTGTTGGGGAGGTAGTCCAGGCCACACTCTTCCAGCATGTCAGTGGCCACGGACAGGGGGATGTCACTCACTGCCGCCAAGTACATCAACCGGTACAGCAGGTCCGGGGAGAAGATCTTGACCTTTGGGGGGGGAGAGAGAGAGAGAGAGAGAGAGAGAGAGAGAGAGAGAGAGAGAGAGAGAGAGAGAGAGAGAGAGAGAGAGAGAGAGAGAGAGAGAGAGAGAGAGAGAGAGAGAGAGAGATTTACATAGACTTACATAGAAAATCAGACCACACAGACCCCATGGTCCAGACTTGGTGGTCTGTCCTTAAACCTAAGTGATTTTACATTAATCAGAAGACTCCAAAACGTTGCATTTCTACTCTAGTTGATATTAAGTTGAAGGAAGTGACTGTCGAGCTTATTTTTGAAGGAGTCAATCGTGTTACACTGGACCACTGATGGTGGGAGCTTATTCCATTCTCGCACTACAACGTTGGTGAAGAAAAATTTGGTGCAGTCTGAATTTACTTGTCTACATCTGAGTTTTACGCCATTGTTCCTCGTGCGCAAAGTGTCATCGATCATAAACAATGTTGATCTGTCTACATTCGTGAAACCATTAAGTATTTTAAAACATTCGATCAGTTTTCCTCGGAGGCGACGTTTCTCAAGAGAGAACATGTTAAGGGTAGAAAGCCTTTCTTCGTAGGATTTGTTGCGCAAGGAAGGGATAATTTTCGTTGCCCGACGCTGAACACCTTCTAATTTAGCAATATCCTTTGCATGGTGGGGAGACCAAAACTGTACCCATATTCCAAGTGGGGTCTGGCTAAACTGTTGTAGAGCGGGAGTATTACATCTTTATTCTTAAATAAAAAGTTTCTTTTAATGAAGCCCAACATTCTGTTCGCTTTATTTGCTGCATCGATGCATTGCTGTGAGAATTTGAGGTTTGACGCGATTTTGACCCCCAAGTCCTTGACGCATTGAACGCTCTTGAGTTTAACGCCGCGCATTTCGTAATCAAACTTTTTATTCCTCGTTCCAACTTGAAGGACCTGGCACTTGTCTACGTTAAAGGGCATCTCCCATCTATCCGACCAAGCTGAAATTTTGTGCAAATCCTCTTGGAGGCTTTGCCTGTCTTCGTCAGTGAGAACCGAGTTACCAATCTTTGTGTCGTCTGCAAATTTACTAATGCGGTTATTGAGTCCAACATCCACGTCGTTGATGTAAATAATGAAGAGCACTGGGCCAAGAACCGAGCCCTGAGGGACGCCACTAGTGACAGGCGCCCACTCTGAGTTAAATCCGTCAATCACTACTCTTTGTTGTCTGTTGCTCAACCAATTCGCGATCCATTGGTTTACCTGACCGTCAATACCTATTTGCTTTAATTTGTAAAGTAATTTATGATGCGGGACTTTATCAAACGCTTTCTGGAAATCAAGATAGACTACGTCCAGTGATTTGGTTACGTCATAAACAGTGAAGAGGTCGTTATAAAGGTTAATAGATTTGATAGGCAGGATCTTTTGTTTCGGAAGCCATGTTGTGAGTCCCCAATTAATGAGTGGCTTTCAAGGTAACTCACAATTTTGTCTCTAATTATGCCCTCAAGTAGCTTACCTACAACCGAAGTTAGACTAATGGGCCTGTAATTACCTGGTACTTTTTTGTCTCCTTTCTTAAAAATCGGTGTCACGTTAGCCTTTTTCCAATCTGAAGGGACAATGCCTTCTCGCAAGGACATATTGAATACGGTTGTGAGGGAGGAGAGTATTTCGCTCTTTGTTTCTTTCAGCAGAGTTGGATATACTTTATCAGGTCCAGGACTTTTATTTGTTTTAAGTGATTTGAGGGCTTTAAGGACTTCATCGGGTTTTATTTCAAAGTTAGACAATGCATGCTCGGGATTTACATTAGTACTGGTGTTGGTGGTGATGGTGGGAGGACTGTTATTATTAAACACCGAGGAAAAGTAATTATTTAATAGGTTTGTAACGTGTTGGCTGTCAGTCACTAGTGCACCGTCGCTGTTTGTTAAAGGTCCAATTCCACTTCTGATCGCCTTTCTGTTGTTTATGTAACTGAAGAAGGATTTCGGATTATTTTTACAGTTGGCTGCAATATTTTCTTCATATCTACGCTTTGCCTGATGCACTAATCTTTTTACTCGTCGCCTTGCATCATTGTAAAGTCTAATGTTTTCGGGCGTGCTTTGGTCTTTCTTTAACCTGTAAGACAATTTTCTCTCCTTGACTGAGTGTTTAATTTCGCTATTAAACCAAGGTGGACTTTATTAGTGTTAATTCGCTTCTCGCACAAGGGGACAAATGTGTCCTGCTGAGTGAGTAAGTGATTTTAAAGTTTAGCCAGGCGTCCTCTGCATTGCCGTCATCTGATAGTTGCATATCTATTAGTTTTCGTCGGATTTCTACGAAGTTGGCTCTTTTGAAATTGGGCACCTTAACTTTATTTTCAGTCACCGATGTTTGAGCTCTAATGTCAACGCGCACTAGTTTATGATCGCAGGAACCGAGGTGTTCTCCTACCGTGACATTACTGACTAGGTTATCTTGGGTCGCTATAACAAGGTCAAGTATGTTATTTTGTCGAGTTGGGTCAGAAACCATTTGGCTTAGATAATTTTCCTCTAGAAATTCGATCATTCTATGGGACTCACCTTCTGTACCCGACAGTGTCGCCCAGTCGATATGGGGAGGTTAAAGTCTCCTAGTATCAGTGAGTCGCTGTTATTAAGTGACTGCCTTAAGACGCTGTACATTTCAAGATCGCCATCAAGTGATTGCCCCGGAGGCCTGTAAGTGACAGATATATTTAAATTGACTTTTGCAATGTTTACTCGCACGCACAAATGTTCAACGTTACTGTTTCTTGGTGTTTTGTCAGTAGGTTGCAAGTAGCTTTTGGCAATTAGTGCGACACCACCCCCTCTACGGTTTACACGATCATTGTTGAAGAATCTGTAGCCATCTATGTTGTATTCGGAACTTAAATCAATATTAGTGGTGTCGATAAATGTTTCGGTTATAGCAATTACGTCAAAGTTTTCTGTCAGAGCAAGACATCGCAGTTCATCAAATTTGTTTCTTAGGCTACGCGCATTGAAACTAAGGACTCTTAGGTTATCTTGAAGCTTGGTAATAGAGGTACTGGAGGGTTCAATGTTACGAGTCTGTTGCGGTGTGAGGTGTCTATTTACACGGGCGGGATGGAAGGACGTGGCTGAGAGTCGTGTTTTGTTGTTCGGGCGTTACGTACGGCGTTGTTGAGGAGCCTTCTGAATCTGGCTGCCCTGATGGGGACAGGTGTATGCCGTCCCTTTGGAAAAGTCTACTCTGGCCGTAGAAATCGTTCCAGGCGTTAAAGAATTCGACGTCAAGCTCTCCGCAGAGAGTCTGCAGGCGGTTGTTGAGGCTGAAGGCCTTACTGTAGAAGTCGCCCTCATCCCATGTCCGTGGTAGAATTCCTGAAATCAAAATATTAGGGGATTTAGTCTTATACTGCTGGATGAGCCTACGGTACTTGTCCAGCAGTTCCTCAGACCGGGTCGTGGTGACGTCGTTTGTACCTGTGTGGAGAACAAAGAGTGAGTCATTAAAGGCCACAGCGGAGACCTCGTCCAGTGCAGCTGTGATGTCGTCAACACCAGCTCCAGGATAACAGTAGTTACGCCTACGACTGGGGACTCTGCCACAGAATTCAACCACCTGATGGCGAATCATAGAGTCACCGACCAAGAAGGTGCTCTGTTCCTCGTCCTCCTCCTCCAGTATGGCAAATCTGTTGAAGCAATGAGTAGGATAAATGGCTCTAGGGGCGGGTCTGGCTCCTCCTCTCACGGGGGTGAAGCATTCAGTGTCAGCTCTACCGGTTCCCTGTGACGTGCCTTCTTCGGAAGGTGGCTGGGCATCGAGTGCAGGTGAGGAGGGTGATGAGGCGTCAATTGCAGGAGGGGCGACGATGTTGGCCTGGATAAACTCCTGCAAGGTATCAACAGTACTTGTTAGTTCGGTGATCTTCTTCTCGCCAGCCGTCAGCCTTTCGTCCTGTTGAAGGAGTCTCGTTTCCATCTGCTGAGTCAACAGGCAGATCTTGCAGACGGTCGATCGTCCTGAGAAGAAATGACCAGAGAAGTTTCCTGTGCAAGTCGAACATTTCTTTAGCGCCATCTTGGTAAGGAGGAGAGAGCAAGTGAGTAGTGTTTATCTATATATTTGCTTTGCTTTTTCTTTTTCGTAGGGCAGAGGGACGCGTGCGTGAATAAGCGAGAATAAGAGAGAGAGAGAGAGAGAGAGAGAGAGAGAGAGAGAGAGAGAGAGAGAGAGAGAGAGAGAGAGAGAGAGAGAGATGGGAAGGCGTAGGAGGGAGATAGGGATGGAGGGAGGAAGAGGGCGAAGGAAAGGGGGGGAGAGAGAGAGGGTGGGAACGAGATAGGGAGTGAGGAAGGAGAGACAGAGAGGGGCAAGTGGGGGGTAGTAATGAGAGAGAGAGGGGGGGGGGCAATGGAGAGGGGAGGCGAGAGAAGAGGAGGAGCGAAACGCGAGAGGGAGGGAGGGAGGATTACTGGTCTCTGGGGAATAATCTGGTCAAGTCAGGTCAGGTAAGTCTGAACACCTGCGTAGGAAGTGGCGTCGGAGTGGAATCTGGAAATATATAAAGAATGTGGCGGAAAGAGTGTAACACTGTGTTTTGTGTATAGGTGTATATATGTTTTACAGGGCGCTACTGCGGGAGGGTAGATACAGGCGGAGAGAGGTAGTAAAAATAAGGGCAACACTTAATCCTGTCCAGCGAAGCACGTGGTCGCACAGCAAACAGCACACCTCTGCGGGCAGCTAACTCGGTTGACAATAAGCAGTACGCAGCACGACGCGAAATAGCACACGGCACACAGCACAGCAAGATCTACAGTACAGTTCAGTACAGCACACGAGGGTGGAATCGCAAGTGAGAGAGGTCATGGAAGTGGGAGCGCGTGCGGTTTGACCTCTCGGAGTGAGGGCAAGGCGCTGACTGAGAGAGAGAGAGAGAGAGAGAGAGAGAGAGAGAGAGAGAGAGAGAGAGAGAGAGAGAGAGAGAAAGTCTTGGGAGTATATGTTACCAGGCTACCAGTGAAGGCGACATCTGTGCCAATCTCAGTGGACGGCTTACATTTGTGGGTGTTTGTTAAGGCAAAATCCATGCCAATCTCAGCGGACGGGCTACATTTGTGGGTGTTTGTTAAGGCAAAATCCATGCCAATCTCAGCGGACGGGCTACATTTGTGGGTGTTTGTTAAGGCAAAATCCGTGCCAATCTCAGTGGATGGGCTACATTTGTGGGTGTTTGTTAAGGCAAAATCCATGCCAATCTCAGTGGATGGGCTACATTTGTGGGTGTTTGTTAAGGCAAAATCCGTGCCAATCTCAGTGGATGGGCTACATTTGTGGGTGTTTGTTAAGGCAAAATCCGTGCCAATCTCAGCGGACGGGCTACATTTGTGGGTGTTTGTTAAGGCAAAATCCATGCCAATCTCAGCGGATGAGTTACATTTGTGGGTGTTTGTTAAGTCTTGTGTTTCTGCAAGCACCACTGCCACTTCAGTTATAAAAAAATCTGTAATCCTTCAACAGAACACATCACTGTTTGTAGGTTTGACCACTCATGAGAGCAAATGTAACTGAAAAAAAGTAGTGTGTCTCACCAATAGCATTTAACTGGTGTCTGAAAAATAACATTATTTAAGTGATCTTGAAATACATACCCATATAAGGGGCTGATTGCTGCCTCCATCCCAGAAACTTCACCCAGTTTTCCCATTTACAACTTTCCTAGCACCAGATTTGTCTTGCTGAAATAAAAGACTTCTGACTGACTTGTCATGAGTAATATAAAACACCTTAACCCCTTGACTGCAGATTTCCTACCAGAAGACATCACCAAGCTACAGGAATGGGACAAAAAGTGGCTGCTACAATTCAATATGAAGAAAATGTAAAGTCCTGCACCTTGGGAGGGGATATCCAGCACACCAATACCGCATGAGAAACACTCCACTATCCACCACAGAGGCAGAGAAAGACCTGGGAGTGTATGTTACCAGGCTACCAGTGAAGGGATATCCAGCACACCAATACCATGGGAAACACTCCACTATCCACCACAGAGGCAGAGAAAGACCTGGGAGTGTATGTTACCAGGCTACCAGTGAAGGGATATCCAGCACACCAATACCACATGGCAAACACTCCACTATCCACCACAGAGGCAGAGAAAGACCTGGGAGTGTATGTTACCAGGCTACCAGTGAAGGGATATCCAGCACACCAATACCACATGGCAAACACTCCACTATCCACCACAGAGGCAGAGAAAGACCTGGGAGTGTATGTTACCAGGCTACCAGTGAAGGGATATCCAGCACACCAATACCACATGGGAAACACTCCACTATCCACCACAGAGGCAGAGAAAGACCTGGGAGTGTATGTTACCAGGCTACCAGTGAAGGGATATCCAGCACACCAATACCACATGAGAAACACTCCACTATCCACCACAGAGGCAGAGAAAGACCTGGGAGTGTATGTTACCAGGCTACCAGTGAAGGGATATCCAGCACACCAATACCACATGGGAAACACTCCACTATCCACCACAGAGGCAGAGAAAGACCTGGGAGTGTATGTTACCAGGCTACCAGTGAAGGGATATCCAGCACACCAATACCACATGAGAAACACTCCACTATCCACCACAGAGGCAGAGAAAGACCTGGGACTATATGTTACCAGGCTACCAGTGAAGGCCAAATCCGTGACCATCACAGCGGACGGGTTAAGTTAAACTTGATAAACTGAGATTTGGAGACAGGACCCCATGTGTATCATGTATATCACAACTAAGTAAATACAACTAGGTATGTACACCATTTAAAACCACAGAGCAGAGAACACCTGAGCCCGGCGACATCATTCTTTTCTTTTGTGAGTGTTTCTCGCGGCAGAATGAGTGAGCATTCACACCTTTAACTTTATGGTAATCATTGATGAGTCACTGTTGAGGAAAAAGTTAATGGATAAGCATAAGCCAGTGGAGAGGGAGAGAGGGAAGTGGAGAGGGAGAGTGGTGAGGGAGAGAAAAGAAAATGGGGAGAGAGAGGGGGGGGAGAAAGAAGAAAGTGGGGAGGAGAGAGGAGATGGGGAAGGAGAGAAAGAAGTGGGGAGATAAAATGGAAAGTAGGGAGGGAGGGAGAGAAGTGGGGAGGGAGAGAGAGGGAACTGAGCAGGGAGAGAGGGAAGAGGGGAGGGAGAGAGAGGGAACTGGGCAGGGAGTGTGAGAGAGAGAGCTTGGGCAGTGGTAGTAGTAGTAGTAGTAGTAGTAGAAAGTAGTATCGAAGAATGGAGGTTGGGTAGGGAGTGTGGGGGCAGCAGGAGCAGGAAAGGGGATGACAGAGGAAGGGGTTGGGTTTTAAATAACAACTCTACAGCATGTCACAATCCACTGCCTCCAGAACAACAAGCCAAGCCACCAAAACTCTGTGCACTTCACCACTAAAGTTATGATTTCGTTGTGGTCTAGGAAGTCCTCAGAAGTTAGCATGCCTCTACTACACACACACACACACACATACACACAGCCTTAGTAATGGAACACGGGCGGCTTGTGCTGGACTGAACTCTAGTGGTGAAGTACAGAGGGTTGTATTGAAGGTAAGGCATCATGACATATTCTAAATCTTATTGTAGAGCGACATCACTCCAGCAATGTTATCACTTCCATCCCATAGCTTGTCCAAATCTACTTCCCTTCCTCTCCCTCTCTCTCAGCCATCCCATCTACTACTACTACTTTTTTTTACAATAAAGGAAACAGCTCAGGGGCAAAAGAAAGAAAACAATAATGAAAAAAAAGCCTACCAATCACTGCTCCTATAAAAAAGTTGAGGAGTGGCCAAAAGAAATCAATTTACTATTACTACTACTACTACTACTACTACTACTACTACTACTACTACTACTACTTCCACTACACAGCACTCACCCGTCCAGTCTTAAGGTGAGCTGCTTGGCCAGGAAGGGAGAGTGTGGCCATGGCCACCCTCGCTGTGCTGGCCTCTGCCCTGCCTGACGATGGCCTGCCCTGTATGCCAGGGCCATGGCCATCCTTGCGCCTCAGCCCCACACACCCTGAGGAGAGGAGGGCAGTGTGTGAGGGGGAGTTGCTCACTACGAGACTGCTGGGGAGTGGACCGGGCCTGACTGTTGGCTGTGTGAAGGGTACAGGCAGGAGGAGAGGGAGGGAGGGAGGGAGAGAGAGAAGTAAGGAGAGAGGGAGGGAAAAGATGGGAGGGAGAGAAGGAAGTAAGGAGAGAGAGAGAAAAATAGAAGGGAAAGAAAGTGGGGAAGAGAGAGAGAGAGAGAGAGAGAGAGAGAGAGAGAGAGAGAGAGAGAGAGAGAGAGAGAGAGTTGACAACGTAATTTTTTTGTTTGTTTTTACAATAAAGGAAGGAGATCAAGGGCAACAAAAAGAAAGTGTATAAAAAGCCCACTAATCGCTGTTCCTACAAAAGAGAGAAGTACAGACTAAAGTCCAAGCAAATTGTGGAGTCCATTTGGGCGCAGGCTCCCGCGGGTCCTTTCCTCCCTCTGCTCTGCCACACAGTGCCAACACCTGTCTCTTCCTCTCACATGTAAGGCAAAGGTAACATAGGAGAGGAAAAAATAGGTGTTGGGACTGTGTGGCAGAGCGGAGGGGAGAAATGGACCCGCGGGAGCCTCCGCCCAAACGGACCCGACAATTTGGTTGGACTATAGGGATGTACCGACACCAAAATTTTGACCGATACTGATACCCCAATATTTGACCAATACCGATACCTGTGCACTGATTAAATTTTTATACAACAACTCCAGCCGCTAAAGGGCAACATCAAATGTTAAGAAAAAAAGACCCACTACTCGTTGCTCCACCACAGAAGGGAAGTGTTAACACACACCCCCATGAGTTTCAACAAGGGGCGAGAGAAAAGGCGCCTCATGAGGTCTACTTGACTCAACTAGGTTAGCTTTATTAATTGCCACACATTTAGGCAGAAGACTGTGAAGAGATCCCCAGACCCTGGCAGCGACCGTCTGAGGCAGCCAATTGAGGAAAGTGAGGCGAGTAGAGGGGCTCCGTCAATCCCGCGCCGAAGCTACTAAACCTGTATTGTACGCGTCCGCGGTGCCAAAGGCTACATTGTATACTAAGTATTGTACACAGTACCCTCTTGAGTTTCGCGCTTGCTTCATTCCGAAGGTATGGCGCTAAACTCGAGGATCGTGAAACTCGAGGTATTGAAATCCATGTAAGAGCGCTCATTGGTTCCGACCTGTGGAAACTAATGCCTTTTTTTTTTTTTTTTTTTTTTTTTTTTTACTCCCTTGTTATCACAATTTTTTCGACTTTACTCCCTTGTTATCTCAAAATACGTACCTTGGTAATAGGCAGAAAATTGGAAGTGAGAACAGGTTGTTTTAAGCCGCAGTTGAAGGCGGCTGTCTCACAATTGGCTGGCAGTTCTGAATACACGCTTGTGATCCACGTGGTGTCGTCTGCTAAAGTAAGGGCGGTCGCTCGCGGTCACCCGTGGGGCAGATGGACAAACCTAGATTTTTCTGGTAGTTTTCTGTTATGAAATAATCTGGTAACTCTTTATGTTAAAAATCATTAAATCACACATATCATGACTGACTTTTCAATGCCTATTGAATGTAAACTGCTGCCGCTGCCGCAAAATAGCTCGCAGAGGTTCAACTTGTTTACTGCTTCCATATTTCCCTCACCGCTCACAAAGGTCACAAGCAGACAGACTAGAACAAAACCAGGCAAATTAATACTTTTAATGCTGTGTATTCCCACATGTGTGGTGGACACAGAATGACTAATTTCATTGGGGAGATATTTCTCGCAACACCGGCCAGTGTAGTGGACCTTCTTCTTCTTTTGACTTGTAATGCTTTGTATCGCTTCCTAGGTCCTCCTTCTCCACACTTTTATACTTCACAACATGCACTTGGGGCCGCTTTCACAGTCATTTTGTTTGCTTTGGTCGTTACCAATGGCGGCGATCGCCGCTATAGTATTTCCGCGTGAAACTGGTCAATGGGTAGTGGTGGCTGCGGGGTTAGCCCAGCACCGCACTAACCAAACACTTTCAGCATCTCTCGCCTTGTGTGCAGCCCACCACCCCGTCGGCCAGTTTCACGTGAAATACTAAGCGACGTCACAACATTACCAGATTGTCGTACTCAGCCGATTATATTTCCCGACATCTTACCTTTTGCTACTTTTCACTATTACTTTTCACTGTCGCTGCCATGCATTACAGGTCAAAAGAAGAAGAAGAAGAAGAGGAAACAACACCGGGAGATCTACAATTTTCACTGACTAGAGAAAAAGTTTTCTGGACTGTGGTTCCCCAGCACGGGGTGTTCTCTCATCTTGTTAATCAAGTAGTAGGCAAAGCAGCTCTGCCAGTCCAATTTACGAGCCTCTTGGTGGGCCATCTTCCACTGCTCCTCAGCCACTGCCGTCGTCTGTTTGTTTACATGCAGCCGTGAGGTACCCACGTACCCACGCTCGTACTCACAACCGTTTTCCATTCATAAGGACAACCAACAACTCGCTCCCGGTTGGGCATACAGGCAACCGCGGTTGCCCATAGCCCCAATGGTTGGACACCGCCTTTTAAGGCAGCACGCATGACGCCGACGGTAGGTAGATGTGACCCGTACATTTCAGAGCAACGCGAAACTCGTGGCGGTAATGCGCGAATCTCGTGATGGTAAGAATTTAGGACTAAGCGCTAAACTAGAGGATCGCGAAACTCGGATAGCGCGAAACTCGAGAGGGTACTGTACCTGTATTCAAAGTAATATGAATCATATCGTTTAGTGATGAAAATTAAATCGCGGAAAATTCCAAACTGTGTAGTATCATGATCCTAGATAATTACATTTTTCTAATATTTTTTCAGTAATTTAGAAAATCCAATTTCTATTGAACAAAATTATATTTGCAATGAGTGACATGCGACGTACAAAACTACTTCAGGTATCGGTATCAGCAGAAAATCAGCCGATACCAATACTCATATAATGTGCCGATACCAATACTCATAAAATGTGCCGATACCACCGATACCAATACATCGGCACATCAATAGTAAAAAGTGTCCAAAGGAGAGGTCAGAGTGCTTAAGAATACTGCTTGCTTACCTGCCTTGCCCTGCGCCCCGGCAAGGGTTGTGCGCATCTTCTCCAGCAGCATGAAGGTCTGCCTCTGGTCGCCTTGGCTGGGGCTTCTCATCAGATGCCTCCGCTCTGCAGATTTCATTCTTGGCGGCTCCCTGCGCGACCGTCCTCCACAGGGTGGGGTCACACGCCCCCCTGAACCGTGACGCCTCCTCATCTGAGCTGCTGGAGCCAGACGTGGTCCTCGGCAACACAGCTTCTTAGTCTACTTGAGGGCTCTATCACTGTGAGCGGCCTGGCAGGTGCTCACGCTCCCCTACACTGCACACCTGGGGACAAGCATTGCACTGAATGACACACCCAGAGTAATACCCCATCCCTCTCTCCTTGGCCCCACCGTGATACCTTACTAGATTTACATACTTGGCTTCTCTTATTTCAACGACACATCAGAGCTTGACACTTTTTGCTCCGACAAAGCGTACTCTTCAACTTCTTTTCCTACTATTGTCCATGGAAATTGTTGAACGGGAGTAAAGTGGAGGAATGCTCCTGTTATGTGGCGTTAGGTCTGATTATTATTATTATTGTTATTATTATTATTATTATTATTATTATTATTATTATTATTATTATTATTATTATTATCATCATTATTATCATCATTATTACTGAGATTCATGAAAGGGCTCCGATTACCTAGCCTAATCAAAACAAACACCAACCTAATATAACCTAACTTGACTCAACCTAACTAAAGCATATCTAACATAACTATAACCTAATATAACCTAGCCCCCCAAGCTGCCATGTGCTAGGCCGCACTCTTATACTTTATACTGTTTTACGTCAATATTTTGCAGTTTCTTTAGTTTTCTGTAAGGTATTAACCCTTTCACGCACCAAAAATTTAATAAGTTTCTCTTTCCACTGCGACATCCGTCTGGGGCTCCCCAGGGGGCTTTGCGGAATGGCCTGACTGTGCGGCGAAAAAAAAATTCATGTTATCAATTTCAGCCACGGGTATTCTTTTTTCCTGGCATTATTATACATCGTTCATTTTGGAAGAGATTATTCTGCCTTATGAAGGAAAAAATATCAAGAAATGCAAATAAATAGCAAAGTTTACCAACTTGGAAAAAAAAAATTGATTAAAGAAAAATAATAAATGCTTACATTCATCACCTCGTAGCTCAAAACTTCCGGAGGCAACTTTTTATGATTTATGTGCCAATAAAAGAGGATTTTTATGAGGATTCCAATGCTATTATTGGAATTTTCATACGACCAGTAATTCTTGAGAAAATGGAGGAAAACTTTATTTTTCTATCTCTTCTGTTCTCTCCAGTAGAAGAAACAGCTCAAGGGCAGCAAACACAACACAACGGGCAGGTCAAGGCGATCAAAATAGAAGTCAATTTTGTCTGGAATAGTTTTGATAATAAAAACAGACATAACTATTAGCGCACCGCACTTATTTGCTGTCTGGAACAGCTTCGCCAGACACAATAATAATCATAATAAATAACACTAAGTCTCTCCCTGACACTCTGCTGGAGTTTTTTTTCACTTTTTCCACCATCACCATCATAATCATCATCATGCTCTGTACAAGTGTGTCTCAAGTTCTCTTTACTTGATAGTTTCTTAGCCAGATTTTCTACTAGTAAGAGTTACTTGTCCCTAGGAAAATAAAAAATATCGCATCACGGCACGACCACTTTACATCGGAAGTAAGAATAAATTTCACCAAACTGTAATCCACGCTTACCAGGCTCCAGAGACAATTTAAAGGGGCAACAGTCCGCGCTCACAGGCTGCCTGCTGAGAGGCAACTCAGCCACGGGCAATTATCACATCAAATCCAACGGCACAAGAGAGTTGACCATTAGTTTATTTTATAGGCCTAGCTTGGATCTTTGATTCAAAAAATTTTGACGCAATTTTGAACGATACTTTACTTTTGGCGATTTTTTAAAAAGTTTTTTGACGCGTTTCGAGTCAAAAGCTCAGATGTAGACGATTCCATTTTGACGGGAATGGCATCATGGTGCGTGAAAGGATTAATTACTGCACTGCACTAGAGTAATATAATACCGTACAACACATAATATAATGTAAGAATTAGCCTCATGCGAGATGGCTGCCCTTATTTCCATACCAGCCTCCATCCCACATGAGGTTAACTCTGACATTATGTGTTGTATCATTACTCTCAATGCAGTGCAGTAACTACTAACTAATGACTTTTGGAAAATTGAATACCAAAATAATGATGTATAAAGTTAATGACCGCAGCCTAGCTCATCGTATTTTGGCAGCGGAAGGTCAGGTTAGATTATATTAGATTCTGATTTATCAAATTTGTTAAGTTCAATTGTTTACAATAAATATGTGATACACCATTGCTGACCATGGCAGAAGAGGAAGCGACGGTCATCATCATATTTTACGAGAGGGCTGCCTTTAGTGCCATATTAGCAGAAAAATTACACTAACACTAAGGAGCAGCAATAAAGGAAATATTGGCTGTTGTTGAAAAAGGGTCAGCCACCTCTTGCTGTGTTAAAATACATTATGGATGCTTTTTTTGTCCCTGAATGCAATGCAGTAAAGAATGACTTTCAGTTATTAGAAGAAATTTTGATATAACAATGCAAAACACGAAAACACGGGGGGTTAGGTAGGTTGTTAAATTAGATTAGTTTAACACGTTTAGTGCAGCGCGGCTGACTACCCTTCACCCTTCACATATTCCAGAGTATAAAACATGGATAGACGGATGTTCTACGGCCACTCAGCGTCATCTGCAGAGAATGTCAATGACCCCGATGATGATGCAAGTTTGGATGATTCATCTGATTCAACCTCCAGGACAGAAATGATATCAGTAATGAAGGCAGCAAGGTGGCTTCAAAGATAGCATAAAAGGTGTCCACTTTCTGTCAGGTGTGTGAGGGAAACCCATACATGTGTGTCTCATGTTTTGCCACCAAGCATGCTTGAAATGGAACTGGCATTGTATAGCTTATAAATTATTTACCCCAAACACACAACACATACCCTGCGAAACAACCTGTACTGCTGGCCGGGCTTTATATAACCAGCCACCTAAAACATTAAAGAAACAACTCCCTAGTAGAACACACGCCCCACCTTGACTCTCACCACACACCTGTACACCCAACACCTGCCCCAACACTCACACAGCCCCCAACACCTGCCCCAACACTCACACAGCCCCCAACACCTGCCCCAACACTCACACAGCCCCCAACACCTGCCCCAACACTCACACAGCCCCCAACACCTGCCCCAACACTCACACAGCCCCCAACACCTGCCCCAACACTCACTCTGCCCCCAACACCTGCCCCAGCACTCACACAGCCCCCAACACCTGCCCCAACACTCACACAGCCCCCAACACCTGCCCCAACACTCACACAGCCCCCAACACCTGCCCCAACACTCACACAGCCCCCAACACCTGCCCCAACACTCACACAGCCCCCAACACCTGCCCCAACACTCTCACAGCCCCCAACACCTGCCCCAACACTCACACAGCCCCCAACACCTGCCCCAACACTCACACAGCCCCCAACACCTGCCCCAACACTCACACAGCCCCCAACACTTGCCCGGATAATATTCAGGAGGTATGGGCTCTCTCTACCGCCGTTAATACTCACGTTTTCTGCATTATTTCTGTATCAGTATATAGTGTAGACCCTGTTCACTTCCGGAAACCATAAAAAATAAAAAAAATAAATACATAAAAAAAAAATTATTCCTGGACCCCGAGAGACATACACCCTCCCTTTATCACATACCGCGCATGACTGATTGTCGCATAAGTGCACGGGGCTAGGGCTAGGAAGCTAGGTTAGGATAGGTTAGGTTAGGTTAGGATAGGTTAGGTTAGGTTAGGTTAGGTTAGGATAGGTTAGGTTAGGTTAGGTTAGGTTAGGTTAGGTTAGGATAGGTTAGGTTAGGATAGGTTAGGTTAGGTTAGGTTAGGTTAGGATAGGTTAGGTTAGGATAGGTTAGGTTAGGTTAGGTTAGGATAGGTTAGGTTAGAATAGGTTAGGTTAGGTTAGGTTAGGATAGGTTAGGTTAGGTTAGGCACAAACTATTTTTTTCTGGGTAATTTGTGGTGTTTTTTTCATGTGGAGATGGGTTTTTTTCCGGAAATATTAGGATTGTGACTTGATCAAGAAAATTGAAATAGCCCCTTTCCTAATAGTTTCCGGAAAGAAAGACTATCTCCACTTGAAAAAGCACCACATTTTACCTAGAAAAAAATAGTTTGTGCCTGGAAATTCGAGAGCCCACATCTCCTGAATTATTACCACTTGCCCCAACACTCACACAGCCCCCAACACCTGCCCCAACACTCACACAGCCCCCAACACCTGCCCCAACACTCACACAGCCCCCAACACCTGCCCCAACACTCACACAGCCCCCAACACCTGCCCCAACACTCACACAGCCCCCAACACCGGCCCCAACCCTCCCCCAGCCCCCAACACCTGCCCCAACACTCACACAACCCCCAACACCACCCCCAACACTCACAGCCCCCAACACCTGCCCCAACATTCACACAGCCCCCAACACCTGCCCCAACACTCACAGCCCCCAACACCTGCCCCAACACTCACACAGCCCCCAACACCTGCCCCAACACTCACACAGCCCCCAACACCTGCCCCAACACTCACACAGCCCCCAACACCTGCCCCAACACTCACACAGCCCCCAACACCTGCCCCAACACTCACACAGCCCCCAACACCTGCCCCCACACTCACTGCCCCCAACACCTGCCCAACCACTCACACAGCCCCCAACACCTGCCCCAACACTCACACAGCCCCCAACACCTGCCCCAACACTCACACAGCCCCCAACACCTGCCCCAACACTCACACAGCCCCCAACACCTGCCCCAACACTCACACAGCCCCCAACACCTGCCCCAACACCTGCCCCAACACTCACACAGCCCCTAACACCTGCCCCAACACCTGCCCCAACACTCACACAGCCCCCAACACCTGCCCCAACACTCACACAGCCCCCAACACCTGCCCCAACACTCACACAGCCCCCAACACCTGCCCCAACACTCACACAGCCCCCAACACCTGCCCCAACACTCACACAGCCCCCAACACCTGCCCCAACACTCACACTGCCCCCAACACCTGCCCCAACACTCACACAGCCCCCAACACCTGCCCCAACACACACACAGACCCCAACACCTGCCCCAACACTCTCTCATCCCCTAACACCTGCCCCAACACCTGCCCCAACACTCACACAGCCCCCAACACCTGCCCCAACACTCACACAGCCCCCAACACCTGCCCCAACACTCACACAGCCCCCAACACCTGCCCCAACACCTGCCCCAACACTCACACAGCCCCCAACACCTGCCCCAACACTCACACAGCCCCCAACACCTGCCCCAACACCTGCCCCAACACTCACACAGCCCCCAACACCTGCCCCAACACTCACACAGCCCCCAACACCTGCCACAGTGCCTATGACTCACCTGTCACCAGTAATAATAGGAGGATGCGACACACCGCCCCGGCGGCCGAGAGGTAAACAAACACCTTTTTCCCTCCTCAACACCTTTAGCGGCTTACTTAAGGGCTGCCATTGTCTGTGAAGTCTCGTACGCAGCTGCTGAAGGCTGGAGCACTGTAGCAATACTCGGATATAGCGTAAAATACCTGCAATGATGAGGCTGCTGGGTTCAAGGTAGTAGTAGTAGTAGTAGTCGGTCGGGAGTTTTGCCTTGGTAACGGCACTCCCTGATGGGTCTGCTGTCTGGGTCTATTGTTTTCCTTTTTCTTTCATTCTTTTTTCTCTTATTGTCCAAAACTTGTGTACTGTTGTTTTCGTTTGTTCGGTGTTCATTTTCAAATAAAAATTTTCCAATGGTGTCGTCCTCGTAAGGCTGTTGCAGCCTCGCGCACTACATTCAAAAATAGAAAAACATTACTTGTGATGTCAGTGGACTGTGCTAAAGCATAGGATTCAGTAAAAAGGGACAGCTTGATCAGCATATTAATGGACTACAAAATGCATCCCAACCTAATAGATGTAGTGACTGGAATATATACAGACGATACCACAGATATAGCAATAGGAGGAGATAAAGAAATCGAAATGATAGTGACCAGCGGCATCAGACAGGGCTGTACAGCTTCCACTACCTTATTTAAATTATTGACATACGCAACAATAGACACACTGGAAAAAGAAGGAGGCTACCAAGACGAAAACTTTAAGTTAAGTGCTGTACTATGCAGACGATGGACTATTAATGGCAAGAACAGGTGAAGAAATGAGTAAAATGATAGATGTACTGGCTAACCTAAGCAATTACACAGGCCTCAGAATAAATAGAGATAAGAGTAGTATTATAATATTTAATAAAAAAGAGCAGTCTGAACAGATACGAGGCATCAAAGTTAGTAAAGACATTAAATATTTAGGAGTAACAGTGAATAATAAGAAAAATTGCTTCAAAATTCAAAAAGAGCATTCTATACAAAAAGCTAAGAAACTTGCCAATCTAACATATCCAGTCATTGCACAGAGCTGTCACAAAATTCTTATCGGGAAAACTTACTGGAAGAGTATTGTCTTACCAACAATTTTATATGCATCTAGTACTTTAGCCTATACCAAAGATGAAATTCAAAAGTTACAGAGGATTGAAAATTCCGTGTATAGGGCAATCCTGGGAGCACCAAGCTATGCTCAAGTTCCAGCCTTGAGAGGAGAGATTGGCTCAAGTGCCATGGAGACTAGAAGAAGGCAAAACCAGCTCAATTATTTGAAATATATAGAAGAAAATGAAAGAAGTGAACTGATGAGGAGGATCATAGAGGAAAAGGCAACAACAAGGAATAATTATTGGTTTAAGTCAACTAAGCAATTTATGAAAGACATTAATTTAAATTACTCTGACCTAAGAGCAATTAAGAAAGAAAAATTAAAGAATAAGATTATAGACTGGGATAGTAAGAGATGGCAGCAGGAAGTAACAGGAAAATCAAGTTTATCAATATATAAAAATTGGAAGACAGAAATGTCTGAAGAGAAAATATACGACAATAGACCATCGTCACAAATATTATTTAAAGCAAGAACAAATAATCTAAGACTAAATGATGGAAATAGACACACTAACGGAGATACTAAATGCATCTTTTGTGACTGGAATATAGAGGATTTAATGCATTTTCTGTTGTGGTGCCCAGGATATGCTGAAATAAGAAAGACCATACATAGAGAATGAAGAAAATATCATAGGACAATTACTCTTCAACGAGCTAAAGATACAAGAATCCAAGGAAACAGTGTATGAGATGTGGAAGGAAAGAGAAAGCCAACGAAAGAACATAATGGAAGCAGCAGCATAAGAAGACTTGGAACAGCATCAGGGAGGTGCCGACACAAAGGTCAAGCTTCCCGACTTACACCTGACCTGACCTGACTCCGATAACAAGCTAAATTTATCATTATCGTTAAAATCCTTCATTACCGACGTTATTTTGCATTAGTTAATTATGGGTCAAAAACATGATGTTCTGAGTACGGTAATTAGTGAAAATAGTGTTGCTCCCATAACAAGCTTAATTTATAGTTAGCGTTAAAATCTCACCAAAATCGTTAATTATTGATCTTCTTTGCATTAGTTAGGGGTAAAAATAAACGGGAAAATACGATGTTATAAGTACGACAACTGATGCAAAATCTGTTATGCCCACCCCCAGAGCAAGCTTAATTTATAGTCATAATTAGAATCGTTCATTGCTGATGGTTATTGGCATTAGTCAGCGGCCAAAAATACGATGGTCTGATCAGTACGATAATCTGCCAAGACCAGGACCAGTATCAGCTGAGCCTTGCTTGCCTGAAAACGATCTTTGGCGCTGCCATTACGTCTAGCGCCTGGCAGGTCTCATAATACGTCTTCCTTGTCCATGGCCGAGGGTGATACTTGGCGGTGAGGCCAGAGGTCAACATTTCAACAAGAGTCACCCAGGGTGTGGGTGACCAGGGGAGAGCAGATTTAGAGGACCCAGATATTATTTTTCTAACTGAGACCAAGTGCAACAAGGAGATTCTGGATTCTACTTTGTTCAACACGGACCTGTATTCAGTTATAAGGAAGGACAGGGTCGACCAGAGGGCCCCAGGAGGAGGAGTAGTTATACTAGTCAAGAAGTACCTGCACATAGATGTAAGTTCAGTGACCCATCTTGTTGATCACGGCGCTCAAGAGACTGTTTGGTGTGAGGTAAAGAGCAGAGGGGGCAAAAACCTAATCTTAGGAGCAATATACAGACCCCCTTCATCAACTAGTGCAAACAATGACCTGATCTGTGATATATTAAGATTAAGCGAAACGCATTCTAGTACTGGCCAAGTGTTAATTTGTGGAGACTTCAATTTTGGTAATATCAACTGGGAGGAGAACAGAGTCATGGAGGGATCTCAGGGTGTTACGCAGGCAGAAAACTTCCTGGAAACAATCAACAACAACTTTTGGACACAAAATGTGGAAGAGTGGACACACCTCAGAGACACGGATCACCCATCCAGACTGGATCTGGTTTTCACAAAATCGGCTGATGAAGTTAACGATTTCAAATACCTCCCACCATTGGGGCTAAGCAGGCATGCTGTCTTGTGCTTCTCCTTCACAGTGAACTCAAACTTAAGGATGCAAGAGGATTGTTCTTGGAAACTTAACTATTACAAGGCCGATAAAGAAAAAATGCGGTGCCTATTTCAGGAAATCAACTGGGACGTACACTTAGAGACAGGCCCACTGGTCAACAGTGGAGGTTTTAAAGATCAATACGACAGGATTGTGAAAATATGCGTCCCTACCCAGAAGAAGAAACACCTAGACACAAGACCAAAATGGATGACTGCTTCATTGCAGAGATTAATAAGAACGAAACAAGATAAATGGAATGCATACAGAGCCAATAAAAACATCAGGAACCGTTATCAATACAATCAAGCAAGGAATGCTGTAACAGTGGCAACACGAAGGGCAAAGTACGACTACGAGAGGAAGGTGGCAACTGATGCAACCAGTAACACTAAGCATTTTTGGGCCTATGCGCTCACAAACCACAACAAAGGACCGCATAATGAAACTGAAAGACATAAACGGAGAGGTCATAGATGACGACAGGGGAATGGCAGTGGAAATGAACAAAGCCTTCAACACTGTGTTTGTACGGGAGGACACGAGCCTTGACATTCCAACTCCAGGACAAGTGTTCCAAGGTGTTCAGCTTCACACTTTCACCATGACAAAGAGGGAGGTCCAGAAAAGGCTTGCAGAGCTAGACGAGAGCAAAGCGCCGGGTCCTGATGGGATATCTGCTTTTGTGCTGAGACTGTGCGCCGACATACTTTGTGTTCCCTTGTTGAAGATATTCACTTCATCTCTCAGGACTGGCGAAGTTCCACTGGACTGGAGGAGGGCCACCATCTCACCCATCCATAAGAAGGGCACAAAAACAGACCCACTGAACTACCGCCCAATCTCTTTGACTAGCATTGTGTCCAAAATTATGGAGAAGATCTTAAGGGAAAGAATTGTTCAACATCTCACAGACAATGCCCTGATAACCAATGCACAACATGGATTCAGAAAATACAGGAGCTGCCTAACTAACTTGTTGTGCTTCTTAGATGACCTGGTCAATGCAGTGGATGGTGGGCACGGTGAGGACGTGAACTATTTAGACTGTGAAAGCCTTTGACAGGGTCCCCCACGAAAGGCTGATGGCAAAACTATCATGCTCGGGAATAGCTGGAGACGTCCTGCGCTGGATCAGGGGCTTCCTCACAAACAGGACTCACCAGGTCCGCATCAGACAGGAGAGCTCTGGGAGTTTGCCTGTGTTAAGTGGAGTGCCACAGGGGTCTGTGCTCGGACCGGTCCTTTTCCTGGTCTACATTAACGACATTGTCTTCAGCATCGAGTCAACAGTGAGCCTGTTTGCCGACGACGCCAAAGTTTACAGAGTGATGAAGGACAGAGACGATGCAGAAGCCCTTCAGCGTGACATGAAACGTTTGGAGGAGTGGAGTGCAAAGTGGTTACTCACCTTCAACACAGGCAAGTGCAAGACCATGCACATAGGGAACAGTGTACACCGAGCAGAATACCAGCTGAATGGCGTCAAGTTGGAGGAGTCGGACCGGGAAAAGGACCTTGGCATTATAGTGGCCAATAACCTCAAATCATCCAGTCACGTGGCAATGGTGGCTAAAGCGAACAGCAGACTGGGCATCATCAAACGCAACTTCAGTGTGCTGGATAAGACCATCTTGCTGCCGCTATATCTCTCTCTAGTCCGGCCCATCTTGGACTACGGGGCCCAAGCGTGGTCCCCATACCTGGCAAAGGACATCCAGGCCTTGGAGAGGGTGCAGAGAAGGGCAACAAAGCTAGTACCAGGCATTGCCCAGCTGCCATACGATGAGCGCTGTAAGCACCTTGGCCTCCAGACGCTACAAGAGAGAAGGGTGAGGGGTGACATGATCCAGACATACAAGCTCCTGCATGGCTACGAGGACGTCCCCCTCACCAGATTCTTTCAACGCAACACTCACCGACTGCGGGGCCACTCCTACAAGCTGAGTAAACCAGACCATTGGCGAACCACCATGAAGGGAAACTGGTTTGCCATTAGAGTTATAGACCCGTGGAATAAGCTCTCAGATAATGTGGTATCTGCCCCTTCAATAGCCAGTTTCAAATCGCGGTATGACAGGCACTTGGATCAGGGGCATGAGGCTAACAGGTCTTAGAGGTGGGGAACACCAAAAGAAGTCACTTCTTATTCCCCCACTATCCTTTCATAGGTAAGCATTCATAGGTAAGCACCTGACCACCCTCCCCTTGCCACAGGAACCCAAGGAGTGAGTGTCAGAAAGGTCATGTTGGGGGGAGGTCATGTCGGGTGTGGTTGTGTTGGGTGGTCATGTCGGGTGAGGCCATGCTGGGAGAGAGTCATGTTGGTGTGGGTCATGTTGGGGGATGTCATTTTGGGTGAGGTCATGCTGGGAGAGGATCATGTTGGTGTGGGTCATGTTGGGGGATGTCATTTTGGGTGAGGCCATGCTGGGAGAGGGTCATGTTGGTGTGGGTCATGTTGGGGGATGTCATTTTGGCTGAGGTCATGCTGGGAGAGGGTCATGTTGGTGTGGGTCATGTTGGGGGATGTCATTTTGGGTGAGGCCATGCTGGGAGAGGGTCATGTTGGTGTGGGTCATGTTGGGGGATGTCATTTTGGGTGAGGTCATGCTGGGAGAGGGTCATGTTGGTGTGGGTCATGTTGGGGGATGTCATTTTGGGTGAGGCCATGCTGGGAGAGGGTCATGTTGGTGTGGGTCATGTTGGGGGATGTTTGGGTGAGGTCATGCTGGGAGAGGGTCATGTTGGGTGGTCATGTTGGGGGATGTCATTTTGGGTGAGGCCATGCTGGGAGAGAGTCATGTTGGTGTGGGTCATGTTGGGGGATGTTTGGGTGAGGTCATGCTGGGAGAGGGTCATGTTGGGTGGTCATGTTGGGGGGATGTCATTTTGGGTGAAGTCATGCTGGGAGAGGGTCATGTTGGGTGGTCATGTTGGGAGATGTCATTTTGGGTGAGGCCATGCTGGGAGAGGGTCATGTTGGGTGCCATTAACTAGTTTGGGGCTAATGTTAATGCCCTTATAATGTCCAGTAGGGATGTACAACACTTTGAATTGTGTCCAGTAGCCCTTATAATATCCAGTAGGGATGTACAACACTTTGAATTGTGTCCAGTAGCCCTTATAATGTCCAGTAGGGATGTACAACACTTTGAATTGTGTCCAGTAGCCCTTATAATGTCCAGTAGGGATGTACAACACTTTGAATTGTGTCCAGTAGCCCTTATAATGTCCAGTAGGGATGTACGACACTGTCGCGCTGAGGTGCGGCAGATTTTTTTTTTTTTTTTGGCATTGAATTGCATAAAATTCTGTATGAAGTTATTGAACGTAAGTACATAAACAGAAAACGTTATGTTAGTGAAAAGACAAGTGCATTAGCGTACCTGTTATACCTGACACACATCTGTCATCTTTGGTCAGGCAGTGCAGTGTTGCACAAAGCTTTCTCTGCAAGATGCTTAGCTAAGAAATGTTGAAGCATTGCACTGTTTATATATATGTGTTCAATATTATATACAATTATATATATGTGTTCTCAATGGTGATTAAATTAGATTGCAGGAAAAGGGTTAATGTGAATCCCACTAATGCATCCCATGTCGCAAACAATATTAACAAAAATCATTTTACATGTTGTTTTATACAGAATTAAAGTAATTTTACTAACAAATAGTAATAAAGAATACAAATAATATGGTATAATAATATAAATATAATTAATATGAATAATGTAGTATAATCTATAAATAATATAGTTGTGAAAACACAAAGATTGCACACTAGAGCATTAACAAACATCAGCGGACAGCAGCGCGCGGGTGCTGCCGCTGCGAGTATATAACGTGGACTGAAGGCGCTGGAAAACCAAGGCAATTTTTGTGAATATTTGTGCTCGTAAACCAGAACACTTTTAAACTAAGGCACTTGTAAACCACCGAGGTATTACTGTATTCCTATCTTCCTCTCTTAATTGATCTTTCCTTCTTTCTCCTAATAACTATCCTATCTTCCTTCCTTCCTTCTTGCCTTCCTATATCTTTCCATCTTTCTTTCTATTCATATCTTCATTTAGTTCTTCTAGAGTTGAGAATTTCAAGTGGATGGCTTTGTGAATGGGAAGGACAAGTGATTGATTAGTAGTCTTCAGTCACAAGATTCTTTTTCCAGCAATTAAAGTAGATCAAGAGAACCCAAACCCGCTAAGCTATGCTCCAGCAAAAAGAGTCAAGAACAAAACAGTATTGGTGAGAGAGATTTCCTTGGCCTGACTGACTATTACCTTCTCTTCTTGCTTCTCTCCCCCTCTCCATTCCTTTCCCTTCCTGCTCCTTTGCCCCAATACTAGTCAGTAGGAAAAATACACACTCTTTACTCCCGGAAATTCCCCAACTGACACCACCAGTCTTGCTTATTGTTATCATGTATTGTATTGTTGGAAATGTCTAAAACACTTTCTCATACTACACTTTCTTTTCTTTATTTTTTATTTACCCTTATACCTCTTATTTATCCTCTTTTGAGCTCTCCCTTTCATTTCCTTCAGGCGTTGAGGGGGGAGGAAGGATGTGTGTTATTGGAGAGGTTTCTTAGGACTACCTGACCTTTCTTAGTCTCCTCATTCATGTGTACTGTTTTGTGGCATGCCCCGGGCAGCAGTCCTCAGACTCCTCACCCACGCTCCTCACCCACAGGTGTGGCTTGATCCTGCCCAGCAAGAACAAGAACAAGGCTGGGGGAGAGCTAGGCACGCTGAAACTCAACCCTCTGCTGGACTCAGATGACGAGTTGGACCAGGATGAAGAGTCCCCTCTTAACTGGGTGGAGGCATCCCTCAAGGTGTGTAGACCCATGCTGGAGGCTTTCCTAGTGTTGAGTGTGCCCCAAAAGATGCAAAACTGTATAGATCTGGCCATCATGTGTTTGAAGATACCCTAAACTTAACCTAACAAAACCTCGAACAGTCACTATAGGTCTTGACTCAGAAAATTCATATATGCTTCCTTACTAATGACACTTTCTATACAACACAGTGAGGTCATTCTTTGTTGCTTTATACCTTAAGTTGCTAGCTGTCGTGTGTTTGAAGATACCCTAAACTTAACCTAACAAAACCCCAAACAGTCACTACAGGTCTTGACTCAGAAAATTCCTATATGCTTCCTTGCTAATGAGACTTTCTATACAACTAAGTGAGGTCATTCTTTGATGATTTATACTGTAAAGTGCTGGCTATCATGTGTTTGAAGATACCCTAAACTTAGCCTAACATAACCTCAAACAGTCACTTCAGGTCTTGACTCAGAAAATTCCTATATGCTTCCTTACTAATGACACTGTCTATACAACAGAGTAACTTTGTTGCTTTATACCTTAAGTTGCTAGCTATCATGTGTTTGAAGATACCCTAAACTTAACCTAACAAAACCTCAAACAGTCACTATAGGTCTTGACTCAGAAAATTCATATCTGTTTCCTTAGTAATGAGACTTTCTATACAACTAAGTGAGGTCATTCTTTGTTGATTTATACTGTAAAGTGCTGGCTATCATGTGTTTGAAGATACCCTAAACTTAACCTAACATAACCTATCAAAACCCCAAACAGTTACTATAGGTCTTGACTCAGAAAATTCATATCTGTTTCCTTAGTAATGAGACTTTCTATACAACTAAGTGAGGTCATTCTTTGTTGATTTATACTGTAAAGTGCTGGCTATCATGTGTTTGAAGATACCCTAAACTTAACCTAACATAACCTATCAAAACCTCAAACAGTCACTACAGGTCTTGTCTCAGAAAATTCCTATATGCTTCCTTACTAATTAGACTTTCTATACAACAAAGTGAGGTCATTCTTTGTTAAGTTGCTGGCTGTCATGTGTTTGAAGATACCCTAAATTTAACCTAACAAAACCTCAAACAGTTACTATAGGTCTTGACTCAGAAAATTCATATATGCATCCTTACTAATGACACTTTCTATACAACACAGTGAGGTCATTCTTTGTTGCTTTATACCTTAAGTTGCTGGCTGTCATGTGTTTGAAGATACCCTAAACTTAACCTAACAAAACCTCAAACAGTTACTACAGGTCTTGACTCAGAAAATTCCTATATGCTTCCTTGCTAATGAGACTTTCTATACAACAAAGTGAGGTCATTCTTTGTTGATTTATACTGTAAAGTGCTGGCTGTCATGTGTTTGAAGATACCCTAAACTAAACCTAACATAACCTCAAACAGTCACTACAGGTCTTGACTCAGAAAATTCCTCTATGCTTCCTTCTTTTATCTAGTACCATGAAGTCTCTCTCCCCTTGGCTTCCCTTTTGATCCTTGTCCCCCAAAACATACTCAACTGAACAAATCCTTTATACAACTTTCTTTAATACCACAGGAGACTAAAATCATTAATACCAGTCATATTTGGGTGTAGAAAATTCTTTTTGTTGAATAAGAAAAAATATACAAAGAATATATTTGGCATATGCATAGAAACTTGAGCCTTGTGATGTTATGTGAGTATTTGGGTGTATCAGAACACCTCGCCATCCGATACTGACCTCCCACACACAACCCCTTGTCTTATTATTATTATTATTGTTTTTCATCCTTCTTTCCTCTCTCTTCCCTCCTTATCCTTCCTCTCTTTCTTACTACTTCTTCATTTTGTCTTCCTTCAGTAATTATCTTCCTTCTGTATTCTGCTGTTTTTCTTCTTTATCTTTCTTTCCTTCCTCTCCCTTTCCTTTCTCTTCATTCCCTTTCGGACTCATTCCCAAGTGTCTCCATCCCTTTCCCTTCCCTCCATTCCTGTTCTAACTCCTTCCCAAGTGTCTCCATCCCTTCCCTTTCTGAGTCCTTCACAATTCTCTCATATTCAAGTACAACTTAAACTCTTTCATGAGGGGAGCATCAAAACAACTATCTATCCAGTACCTGGCACAGGAGATATCTTGATCTATCCAATGCCTGGCACAGGAGATACCTTGATTTTTCCTATACTGACCTCTCTTCTGGCCTCTCATATTCCATTACAATTTTAACTCCTTCACGAGGGGAGTATCATAACACCTCGCCACCCAATACTGACCTCTCTTCTGGCCTCACATTTCTATTTATTTCTTTATAGGAGTTATGTAAATGAGGCTCTTCTGTAAACTAAACTGATCCCTGCCTTCCTTACCTTCAGCCAGGAACTCAGGTCAGCAGAGTCTACAGAAGCGGCTGCTGCGTGAAGCTCTGGAGGAGGACGCGTCAGTGTTCCAGCGTGACGAGGCGTACGACAGCATGCAGGCCGCCAAGACGGGCTGCCGGGAGGCTAAGGACCCAGCCGCCAAGAAGGTGAGGAGCTAGTGTTGTTGTTTGCATGCGTAGAGGAGTTTAGGTTCGCCATGTTATACCTCCATATTGTAACTCATTTCCGAGTGCCTTCATCCCTTCCTTTTCCTTTCATTCCCTTTCAGAATCCTTCCTCTCCCTTCCCTCCATTCCCTTTCAAACTCCTTCCCAAGTGTCTCCATTCCTTTCCTTATCCTTCCATTCCCTTTCAAACTCTTTCTCATCCCTTTCCTCCCTTTCAATCTCCTTCTCAATTGTCTCCATCCCTTCCCCTTCTTTCCATTCCCTTTCAAACTCATTCCCAAGTGTCTCCATCCCTTCCCTTTCCTTCCATTCCCTTTCAAATTCCTTTCCTATTCTCTTCATCCAGTTCCTGCCCTTTCTGTCCTTCCTAATGAGGAGATTATATTGTGAGGAGATGTGTCGTAGGATTGTACAGGATAGTGATTATTTGTTTGCTATGTTAAGCAGGGATGGAAAGCACTGTGTGTGGCATGATTTGGTGTTTCCGTGAATTGCAGTAGATTATACCGTAGGATGTGTTATTAGGATTTGTGAGGAGAGCACATAATTTATTTATATCAATGACTTAGATATTTATATCAATGACTTAGACACAGGAATTAGTAGTGATGTTAGTAAATTTGCAGATGATACCAAGATCGGTAGAGTAATTGAGTCGGATCAGGACGCTAGTATTCTCCGAGGTGAACTCAACAGATTATATGACTGGGCGGATAAATGGCAGATGGAGTTCAATGTAGGGAAGTGCAGTATTCTGAGTGTAGGTAGGAACAACCCCTCACATAACTATTGCTTAAATGACACTCTCATAAGTAGGTCTGGGTGCGAGAGGGATTTAGGGGTCTTAGTGAGCTCTGATCTCCGTCCAAGGGCACAATTCATTCAAGCTAGAAATCGAGCTAATAGGGTACTGGGATTTATTTCAAGGAGCGTAAGCAACAGAAGCCCCGAAGTCTTCCTCAAACTATATTTAGCATTAGTTAGACCTCATCTTGACTATGCGGTTCAGTTCTGGTCACCTTACTATAGAATGGATATCAAAATGTTAGAATCTGTGCAGAGGAGGATGACTAAGATGATTCAGGGGTTGAGAAACTTGCCATACGAGGAAAGACTCAAACAGTTAAACTTGCATTCTCTAGAAAGGCGAAGGGTGCATGGAGACATGATCGAGGTTTATAAATGGATGAAGGGCTTTAATAAGGGAGACATTCATAAGGTTTTGTTGGTAAGAGAACCGGGTAGGACACGAAGTAACGGGTTTAAACTGGATAAATTCAGATTCAACAGGGACATAGGCAAAAATTGGTTTACTAACAGGGTGGTGGATGAGTGGAATAGGCTTAGCAGTCATGTGGTGAGTGCCAATACAATTGTCACATTCAAAAATAGACTAGATAAATTCATGGACAGCGATATTAGGTGGGGTTAGATACACGGGAGCTTAGGGTCAAAGGAGCTGCCTCGTACAGGCCTACCGGCCTCTTGCAGACTCCTGCGTTCTTATGTTCTTATGTTGTGATGTAAGCAGAGAGATAAAAACTACTGCTTGTGGAATGACGAGTGTTGTTATTATTGGCAACAAGTGAGCACATGTTATAGTATTATGTTTAAGACATGTTGTTTGTCATATGTTGTATCCATTGTTGAATATGCCAGAGTGTTATGATCGTCTGACCATAGATTATTGCATAAGGCAATTATTTTCATTTAATCTTAAATAAATGTATATTTTCTTTTTCCCTTGTCTATCCCCTATCCTATATATCTATCCTTCTCTCTCTCTCTCTCTCTCTCTCTCTCTCTCTCTCTCTCATCCTTTTTCCTTCTTTTTTCCTCCATATTTTCCTTCTCTATTCCTCTCTATTCCTTCTTCTGATTTCCTCTTTTCCTTGATCTTCCTTCCCTAGTCCCTCTGTTTCTTAATGGTCCCTCCAAGCGAGAAAAGTGAGAAAAAATCAGCCCTCACACAAACTATTTCATAATATATATCAAAGCATTTGTGATCAGTTTATGTATCATCTATTTTGGGTAGCGTGGCGGCTCACATCACTGAGGATCCGAACTGTCGCTTACTAGGCTTTCATAGGAGTTGTGGGGGTCATTTCCAGGGGTAGTTTTGTGAGCCTTGTGGTAATTTGACCCTTCCTCTGTACCGTGAACCTAAGAAACTAATTTTTAACAAGGCTTTCGTAGGAGTTGTGGGGGGCATTTCCAGGGGTAGTTTTGTGAGCCTGGTGGTAATTTGACCCTTCTTCTGTGCCATGAACCTAAGAAACTAATTTTTAACAAGGCTTTCGTAGGGGTTGTGGCATTTCCAGGGGTAGTTTTGTGAGCCTGGTGGTAATTTGACCCTCCCTTCTTCTGTGCCATGAACCTAAGAAACTAATTTTTAACAAGGCTTTCGTAGGAGTTGTGGGGGGCATTTCCAGGGGTAGTTTTGTGAGCCTGGTGGTAATTTGACCCTCCCTTCTTCTGTGCCATGAACCTAAGAAACTAATTTTTAACAAGGCTTTCGTAGGAGTTGTGGGGGGCATTTCCAGGGGTAGTTTTGTGAGCCTGGTGGTAATTTGACCCTTCCTCTGTACCATGAACCTAAGAAACTAATTTTTAACAAGGCTTTCGTAGGAGTTGTGGGGGTCATTTCGAGGGGTAGTTTTGTGAACCTGGTGGTAATTTGACCCTTCTTCTGTGCCATGAACCTAAGAAACTAATTTTTAACAAGGCTTTCGTAGGGGTTGTGGGGGGCATTTCCAGGGGTAGTTTTGTGAGCGTTGTGGTAATTTGACCCTCCCTTCTTCTGTGCCATGAACCTAAGAAACTAATTTTTAACAAGGCTTTTGTAGGGGATGTGGCATTTCCAGGGGTAGTTTTGTGAGCCTGGTGGTAATTTGACCCTTCTTCTGTGCCATGAACCTAAGAAACTAATTTTTAACAAGGCTTTCGTAGGGGTTGTGGGGGGCATTTCCAGGGGTAGTTTTGTGAGCCTGGTGGTAATTTGACCCTACCTTCTTCTGTGCCATGAACCTAAGAAACTAATTTTTAACAAGGCTTTCGTAGGAGTTGTGGGGGGCATTTCCAGGGGTAGTTTTGTGAGCCTGGCGGTAATTTGACCCTTCTTCTGTGCCATGAACCTAAGAAACTAATTTTTAACAAGGCTTTCGTAGGGGTTGTGGGGGGCATTTCCAGGGGTAGTTTTGTGAGCCTGGTGGTAATTTGACCCTTCTTCTGAGCCTTGAATATAAGAAACTAATTTTTAACAAGGCTTTCGTAGGGGTTGTGGGCACTTCCAGGGGTAGTTTTGTGAGCCTGGTGGTAATTTGACCCTTCTTCTGTGCCATGAACCTCAGAAACACATATTTGACAAGGCTTTCATAGGAGTTGTTGGCATTTCCAGGGGTAGTTTTGTGAGCGTTGTGATAATTTGACCCTTCTTCTGCGCCGTGAACTTCAGAAACACAAATTTGACAAGGCTTTCATAGGAGTTGTGGGCATTTCCAGGGGTAGATTTGTGAGCCTGGTGTCACATACTCGCTTCTCTGTTCAATCTCTTCCTTTATTCTCTTATCCTTTGAGTTCTCTGCACTTCCTATCATCAATTTTCCCTTTCCCACATCCATTCCTTCCTTACCTTCTTCTGTGCCCAATTCACTCCATTGTTTTCAGTTTCAGAGCCAAAAAGCTTGAGTCATTTCCTTTCTGGAGCGCTCAGCCTGCCATGCCTTGCCACAGCCTGTCCACCAAGAAGCTAAGTAATGCCTCTCACTGGTCCTCGGCATTTGTTTTCGGTCTGAAGGAGGGAAGAGTTTGATCCCAGAAGACGAAATTGGCCTCTCTTTGACCACTCCCTCCGTTTGCTTTTCCAGGGACAGTGATTTGCGTGATTTTGTGTGTTTTTTCTTTGCTTAATGTCACTTCTTCATAACCAGTAACTTATTCTTTTTGTTTTATGTCATAAGTTCACAACCAGTAACTTTTTTGTTTGTTTTATGTCATATAAGTTCACAACCAGTAACTTTTTTTTTTTGTTTTACATCATAAGTTCACAACCAGTAACTTCTTTTTTTTGTTTTACGTCATAAGTTCACGACCAGTAACTTCTTTTTTTTTTGTTTTACGTCATAAGTTCACGACCAGTAACTTCTTTTTTTTGTTTTACGTCATAAGTTCACAACCAGTAACTTCTTTTTTTTGTTTTACGTCATAAGTTCACAACCAGTAACTTCTTTTTTTTGTTTTACGTCATAAGTTCACAACCAGTAACTTCTTTTTCTTTCATAACATCCTTACTTCACGACCAGTAACTTCTTCTTTTTGTTTTACGTCATAAGTTCACAACCAGTAACTTCTTTTTCTTGCATAACATCCTTACTTCACGACCAGTAACTTCTTCTTTTTGTTTTACGTCATAAGTTCACAACCAGTAACTTCTTTTTCTTGCATAACATCCTTACTTCACGACCAGTAACTTCTTCTTTTTGTTTTACGTCATAAGTTCACAACCAGTAACTTCTTTTTGTGATTCAGTACTACCGCACTAAGTAGTGCGCTTGCCCATCTCTGACTATAGTATGGATGTCCCTTTGGTTCTGGGTGTAAGAGGTGGGAAGGAAACTCAGGCTGAGGCAGAAATTCTATATTCTTTTATGTTTTGACAGAGTGTGATCTTCAGAGAGAATACAAGAGGCACAGAGCAGCAACACACACACACACGCACGGATTGCCTTGTGTTGAGACGTCTGGAAGGGCAGCGTGTTGGCCGGCTCCTTGTGTCTTCCCAGCCATGGAGTGCACAGACATGAATAAGGTTGTATACTTAAACATTTCAGCGCTCAACACACACACACACACACACACACACACACTCTCTCTCTCTCTCTCTCTCTCTCTCTCTCTCTCTCTCTCTCTCTCTCTCTCTCTCTCTCTCTCTCTCTCTCTCTCTCTCTCTATTCAGGAGCAGTAAGTAGCAGGCTTTTTTTTTCATTATTGTTTTCTTTTTTTTACGCCCTTGAACCGTCTCCTCTGCTGTAAAAAAAAAAAAAAAAAGTAGGTACACATATTTGACAAGGCTTTCGTAGGAGTTGTGGGTATTTCCAGCGGTAGTAGTTTCCACGAGGCCTCGGTTCCCCTGGAGAAGCAGTGAGCAAGACTAGTTGGGAAAGTTTGGTTTAGTCGGCGCAACATCTGTGGTCATATGCCGGAGAGAGACAGAAGGGGAAGGAATTATAGGAGAAGGGAACAGTTGGAAAGTTTGGTTTAGTCGGCGCAACATCTGTGGTCATATGCCGGAGAGAGACAGAAGGGGAAGGAATTATAGAAGAAGGGAACAGTTGGAAAGTTTGGTTTAGTCGGCGCAACATCTGTGGTCATATGCCGGAGAGAGACAGTCGGGGAAGGAATTATAGGAGAAGGGAACAGTTGGAAAGTTTGGTTTAGTCGGCGCAACATCTGTGGTCATATGCCGGAGAGAGACAGAAGGGGAAGGAATTATAGGAGAAGGGAACAGTTGGAAAGTTTGGTTTAGTCGGCACAACATCTGTGGTCATATGCCGGAGAGAGACAGAAGGGGAAGGAATTATAGGGGAAGGGAACAGTTGGAAAGTTTGGTTTAGTCGGCACAACATCTGTGGTCATATGCCGGAGAGAGACAGAAGGGGAAGGAATTATAGGAGAAGGGAACAGACCCCAGGAGATGGGACACAACCCCCGATTAATACCTGGTACACTGCTGGGTGGACAGGGGCATAGCTGGGCATGATAACAGAAAACCTTATTCCCGATAACTGATAACTGATAATGGAAAACCGTATCGGTGATAACCGATATTCGTTAACTGGAGACACAAATATAGGCGATAACCGATACCCGATATAAATCCACAATTCCGATACTAGCTAGCGATAAGTCCAATAGGCGAAAACGATACTATATTGATATTTCAAACAAAAAACAGAGATGAATTCAAATTTTCATGATCTGTATTTTAGAAAACTTACAAAACCTGAAAACCACACGTTGACACGTACATATGGACGGTAATACTAGAAACGCCTGAACCGTGTTGTGTTATTTGACGTCCCACCTTCAATGCTTTTGTTTACAAACACTGGTCTCTCGTGAACTGAGCATGCTCAGACCAGCAAGCGTAGACCTGATCAGTCTCACAAAGCTTTTTAACTGTAATTAAGAGTTGCTGGAAGCCTGAATCAGACATCCAGTACCACCATCCTCGCTGTTTCTAGAACGACACTCTGTACGAGTTGTATTTATATGTACAGAGTGTTGTTCTAGAAAAGGCGAGGATGGTGGTACTGTATGTCTGATTCAGCCTTCCAGCAACTCTTAATGTGTTAAAAAGCTTTGTGAAACTGTACAGGGCTACGCTTACTGGTCTGAACAGTTCACGAGAGACCAGTGTTTGTAAACAAAAGCGCCACGATGGGACACCAAATAACACAACACCGGGTGCCTTCAATACCATGGCATGCTCACAAACGAATATGGAATATCAAATTTGAGGCAGTGAATAATCATTTTTTGGGCAAAGTTAAATGATTTTTCTCTTTGATATATGATTTTTGAGTCTAACATAAAAAATAACCAAGTGTTTTAATGTTGATGATCTAAGTATGAAATCTCTTCACCGAAGATATTTTATACCCCAAAGTTTTTTCATACAACACCGGGCGCCCGGGACACGCATGTGCAGTAGGGAAGAGACAACGTTTTTTTTTCTGAGAGGCGGAAAAAGTATTGATTATCACTAGTTTGGTTACAAAAGTAACGAAGATACCGATATATATTTAAATAAGTAGCAGATGGCCGATAACCTGGTTTTGGTATCAGTGATAAAGTATTGCGATAACTCCCAGCTATGGACAGGGGCGTAGGGTATCGGAAAAGCCGCCCAAATTTTTCCACTCCGCCTGGGAATCGAACCTGGGCTCCCTTGGTTGTGAGCCGAGTGTGCTAACCACTGCACCACGAAGCCCCCCTAGACTAGTTGGGAATAATCTCACTTTCTTTCACCCATGATTCCTTCCTCCTCCTTCACACAACTTGTCCTAAATGTCCTTACAATGGTTACTGAATCGGCATGTTATTTATTTTCTTACAGTAGAGCAAGTAACTCAAAGGAAAGCAAGGCTGCAGAAACAACACTCAGCTTCAAGGATATGATGGCTTGCTTTGAGTTACTTGAGTTACTTTTTATTTCCTACAAAATAGATAGATAACATGCCGATTCACTAACTATTGTAAGGACACTGACAGGGTGGATTGCTTTAAACCAGTTTTTATTTTTTAAATAAACCCAATGTTTTTTTGTTTTTTCTCAGTATCGGTCATTATATTTTAAACTTTGAATGTGGTTCATGGAATGTCAGGTATTCAGGGTAATATATCATTATTTTAGTGTTATATGATATTTATTTTATAAGACTTCAAACATTGTAATATTCAACATAGGATTTTATTAACATTTTAGGCTTTTAGCAAAGGGATGACTTGTTGTAAATTAGTTTCCATTCAGAAAATGTACGATATATATATATATATATATATATATATATATATATATATATATATATATATATATATATATATATATATATATATATATATATATATATATATATATATATCGTACAATGCTATATTGGTTGTTTTGAAGGGGCGCCTCCCCCCTGGAACAGCTGTTCGTCCGTATTTTTATTGGCACAACACTTCAGACATGGTAATTAGTGCGCGGGGCCATCAGTCTGCTGTTATTATCGTTATTATATTGAATGGGCCTACTATAATCGCCTTCAATGCTACATTGCTTGTTTTGAAGGGCCGCCTGTTATCCCTTGAAAACTGGCTGTATTATTATTGTCATTGATTGTTAGAGTGCCGCCATTCAATTACATTACGAATATTTTTTTAATCATGAAACTAGCTAGATTATCTCAATCATATATATATGGTACGTGTCTTTGATACAACGCATGACGTCATGGACAGCCAATCAGGTGAAGGGGGGGCGGAGCTTACCAGAATTGGGGAGGGGCTTTTCGGTGTAAATAATTATTATTGGCCAAGTAATTTGGACAGAGTATAGCAGTAAATTTAAAAGCTACTGCTAGAAGGAAAACAGCTTCTAGCTGCACCTCAAAAAGTGCTGCTAGGAGTCTTTATTAATACCGCCCCAGGGGTCATAACACATCATGTTAGGTAAGGGTTGTATCTGGGAGTGTCGTGTGTGTGTGTGTGTGTGTGTGGTGAGTGAGCACACAGTGACTCACACACAGCCTTCAGGGGAGGATGCAGGATCTCCCTTCCATCACACTCTGCCTGTTCTCTCCTCAACATTCCCAAACAAGGTCTCCTCACGAAGCAAGGGTACTAACAATCTCAGGAAATTATTACAGAACTTTTATTTTCACTTACAGAGCCAGATGTCTCTTTATGTACCTGAAAAGTGATGAATTACTTGTATATATATAGTCATGGTAGTAGAAGAAGCTGTTGTAGCGGTAGTAGTAGTAGTAGTAGTAGTAGTAGTAGTAGTAGTAGTAGTAGTAGTAGCAGCCGCAGCAGAAATGACAGTAATAATAATAGTAGTGGTAGAGTGAAACCATTTTAGTAAGTCCATTGTGGGGTAGGCTTCTGCAGGTCCTTTCCTCCCCTGCCACACAGTCCTGTCATGTGTTGTCTACAGGAAGTGTTGGGACTGAGTGGCAGAGCAGAGGGCAGGAAAGCACTTGCAGGAGTAATGCCTCAAAGGACTCACTAAAATGGTTTCACTCTAGTAATAACCCAAGTTGATGTTTTGCATGGATGTGGGTTGCCTTTACTTAGTGCTCTGGAAGCTGACTGCTCTCTCTCTCTCCTCACCACAGCTCACAGGCCCCACAGGATGTCCTCCACAGTATTTTTACAAACCCCACAGATACATGCCCCCCAGACACATATGTAAGACCCCTTCCCCCTTACTCTCTCCCTCTCTGAAGCGACACCACCCTTGGCATAAACTCCCTGTTAGTAGAGTGTGTGTGTGAGAGAGAGAGATCAGGAGAACAATAAAATGTATCAAGAAATAAATAAATGAAGTAAAAAAATAGCTGTGTGTAAGTCTTCCCCCTGAGAGAGAGATGAAATGAAACAAAATGAATAAATCTAAGTTCCATCGACATCAAAATCATTGAGGAGGAGGAGGAGGAGGAAGAGAATGGGATAAGGGAAGGAAACTTGAGAGATGGGAAACATGGAAAAGAAGGAGGAGGAGAAATGGAGATGTAAAATATAAGAGGAAGGAAGGAAGGCAGACCAGGAAATGCAGAGAAGTAAGACGCAGGAGAATGACGGGAGAATATTTGGCAGGGCAAACAGGGAAATTGTAACAGCAGGAGGAAAAACAAAATGAACAGTAAGGAAAGGAAAGAGAGGCTAATAGGAGGAGAACCAGAAGGAAATGGGAAATGAACAGTGAGAACAAAAAGTGTCTGTGGCTACAATGAAGAGAAATATAAAGTCCTGCATACCTTGGGAGGGGATTCTTGAGGTCTGTGAGGGCAAAGAGTCGTCTGTTTCCATCTGTGGCACTGGTCTTGGAGGAACCTGACTTGCCACGCTCCTTGTAGCGGATCTTGCAGCTGGTGATGATCCCATTCTGGTGCTCGGCCAGCGGAGGCTCCCAGCAGATGATGAGGCTCTGAAGGGAAAGGCCGTGTGAGGAAAAAAAATATATGAGAAATTATGAAAATACAATCTAAAAAGTTTGAACATTGTGTGAGGCCGTGAGTGCTTCAACTTAACCCCTTGACTGTGGATTTCCTGCCAGAAGACCTCACCAAGCTACAGGAATGGAACAAAAACTGGCTGCTACAATTCAGTGGAGAAAAATGTAAAGTCCCGCACCTTGGGAGAGGATATCCAGCACACCAATACCACATGGGAAACACTCCACTATTTACCACAGAGCCAGAGAAAGACATGGGAGTATATGTTTTCAGGGTACCTGTGAAGGCCAAATCTGTGCCAATCGCAGGGGACGGGTCAAATATAATGAATGTGCAAGGGTTAAAAATACTGAAACAATGAATGTGCAACTTGTAGAGATGATGTGAAGGAAATGAACAAAGCAGAAAGCTATTTAAAAATGAGTTTTAAAATACATCTTTGCCTTGGAAGCCTTCCACAACTCACCCTTGAGCTGGCAGCCTCAACGCTCACATTCTGAGGCTCCTTTGAGGGCACGTCTGAGAAGGTTCTGGCAGTGACCTCCGGGATGGCGTCTCCCCCGCCATTACTGTTGACGGCGGTGAGCCACACGCTGTGCTCTGTGAACTGGTCCAGGCCTTGGAGGTCATGTGACGTACCAGTGACCTCTACCTCGTGTTCTTCTGCTGCCCCAACCTGAGGAGAAAATTACAAGGGAGACAATGGTTAAGATACACACTGGCATTTTTTTTTTTTTTTTTTGTCTTGGCCTATTGCGCTGGTAGGCTTCTTCCCGGTGGATCCTGATGGTCGGTCCAAGGCTTCTTCCCGGTGGGTCCTGATGGTCGGCCCAGCCTGTTCTGGCGCAGGCGAGTGTTTGTAGTGGCGCCATATTGCATTGGCTCATGCTGCCCTCCCGGAGCTCATCTTTAATGCTTGAATCTAGAGTCCGGGTTGATAGGTGATCTTCTGGACAGCATGTGGGTAGTTTTAAGCCACTCGGCGGCGGCTGAAAAATCCCAGCTTGGTGGCACCGGCCGGGGATTGAACTCGAGTCCTCTTGAACGCGGGGCCGTCTTGTTATCGGTTCAGCCACCGCCTACCCAAACTACAAACACATGGCTATGGTCACCCTGTACTCCAAGGAAGGTCACTAATGACACACAAGGATATGGGGAGACTTTTGTTAGGCAAAAGGGACTCCACATTTGGCGCACAGTTCTATAAGGCTGTCCACACCTGCGTATAGAGCATGGCGTATCCAGTGATGGGCGTTTTGACCACTCCGGGCGGTGACCAAGTGACCTCCAGACTGGTGGGTGAGGTGGGGACAACTTTCAGACTCTGGGGCGGAGGGCAGGTCCAGGTCCGGCTTGGTGAACACCCGCACCTCGTGTGTGGAGGCGCCCACCAGGCCGCCGGAGGTGTGGGCCGCCACCCGCACCATGTAGTTACTCCCGGGACTTAGGTCGCTGATCTGGGTCTTGTATTCATTCAGTCCCTCGCTGGAGGAGCTGCACTCGCGTTCTGGACGCGTTCTCTGCAGTGAAGGGAGGAAAGTGATGTGTGAATTACTTACTTTTGATGAAATGTTGTATATGTACTCACTAGAATGTTATTATTTCTTCATAATCACTGGAATGGAAGTTGGATAACTCTGTATTTGCTAACTACATCTTAACAGTAGTAGTATTGTGTTGAGTTTTTCATGCAATAAATATTCCCAGGTTGTGTCCTTTGGTTCTGACCTGAGTGATCCTTCCTGCTTGTAGACGACTGAGTATCCCACAGTGTGGTCGGTGTTGAGCTCCGGCTCATGCCAGGCCAGCGTGATGAACCTGTTGCTGGTGGAGGTGGCCTGCAGCAGCCGAGGGGGCCTGGGGGTGCCCGCCGCCAGGGTCTTGCTCCTCTGAGGGGTGAGAGCCTTCTTCAGAAATGCCTTAGAGTACTAAATAGATGAATAAAAGGTAAATATTTTAAGAAAAGAATACAAGAAATGTATAAGAAAGATCATATGAATTAAATTTTATAATTGATTAAGCTTTGGTAAGTACTGATGTAGCTTTATGGACTCAAAACAGATGATGCATCTATCTTGCTGCTTCACAGTTATAAGTAAACCTCATTTGGGTGAGAGCTATGAACAGTAATTAGTTTTATGGAAAGTAACTAACAAAAAGATTACTAGACTTGGGTCACCGGGCAATATAAGTGACCTCTTACCTGAGACGCCAACACCCTGCTGCTGAGGCAAAGACTGAACCAACAACTGACACTGAAGAATTCTAATGTTACTTTTTCCTGAACAAGGGAATGAAGCGTGACTCTCTGGACATCCTCAATGTGTGAAAAGATGGTGAGTGACGGAGTGCTACAACCCTTTCATGGAGAGCATTCAAAGCTCAAAATACACAAAGGAAGTTTAGACAAAAACTCTACAAACGCAATTATTACCAAAAATACAAGTTGAGTGTTAGCAATATTTCTGCCACTGTTTGTTTCAGTTGTCCACACACTTGAGCTGTCACAGTAACAAAGACACTGGAGGAAATATGAAGACTGATCTCCAGTTCCATTTTTGAAAACCTATTTTTACCTAAGCAGCTTCAATATCAAAGAGTTTCCCTCTCAGAAGTAATTCTTGTGTACAGCATAAAGACTAGTAGACACAGTGACTGTCAAGGCCACACCAACAGAAGGCAAATGATGCAAACAAGTTGTGTCAACAATGAGCAGACATTCTAAGTATTGAAAAACAAGGAGTAGTAGTAGAAATACAATAATAGTACCAACCCTCACATCTGAAACGTGGGCCTGGAATGAAAGTCTAGAGTGCAGGCAGTGGAAATGAGTTATCTGAGGAGTGCTTGTGGTGTGAGTAGAATGGATGGAATGAGTAATGAAAGTGTGTTTTGGAATGTGTCACAGGGGTGAAGGGAAGAAGTGTGGAGTGGTGGAAGAAGTGAAGCGACAGACCTTAAAGTGGTTTGGCCACATGGAGTGAATGGAGGAGAGTAAGGGTGCGTTCCCACCAAACCATTCAATTCAATTCCATTCCATTCAATTCATTGTCATTCATGAGTGGCTATGATGGATCACGTTAATTCCTATGTAAGCGTTCCCACCGGGTCATTCAATTCAATTCCATTCCATTCAATTCCTGGCCATTCTCATTCAATGATGCATCTGGTTCCATTTTTCTCTCTTGAATGACAATCATTCGACTATAATATATAATAATTTTGCAAGTAGCGCCATGTATATTGTCTAATATTTATATTTTTCTGCTAATTTTCATAACTTAATATGCATATGAAACAACATCACCATACGCTAGTCAGAGGACATCACCAGTATGTCATGAAACGTCATTACTCCATGACCTTGATACACCAGCATTTGATTAAGCAACAGCGTCAGCATGTAATCATAAAACGCTGTATTTAGACACTAGTAAGGTGTTGTTGAAGCATTAACTTGCTTTTAATTGTTAATTGAAAGTCAGTAATTTTCATTTCATTATTTTTATTTTTCATTATGTAGCTAATGAATGGTGTAATATTTCCCTTAATAGGTTTTTAGTTCAATATTACTTATGTACTTATTTATTTTGAATATTAACACCATATATAAATATTGGAACAATATACATTTCAAATCAAGTTTAGCTCATTTGCAATTTAAATAAACGCTCAACAAATTATTGAAAAGTTTTATAAGTTATTGCCTTACCTTAGATAAATGGCCAGTCTTTCTTCTGCTTCAATAGCACGACGGTAATTAGTATTTTGCTTCTGAATGGAGAGCCTCAGTAACTCAACCAACTGCTTAAATTTCTCCTTGTCAATCCTGAAGAAATCATGAAATTTATCTGGATTATTGAGCAAATCTGGGAACAAATGTGCAAATGTCCCAAATTGTGCTCTCCTGCTATTAATGGGATGCATCCACATATTCCTTTGTTTCCTACGCCTTCTACGCCGCTGCAACAACAACAATGTTATTCTTGCTAGGTCACTGACGTCCATCTCGCACGAAGGCTTATTGCATACTAGATGACCTGAATGAAAAGTAAGCTGATGGCGTTGGTTGGAACGGTGTTCATTCAAAAAGAATTGAATGACGTGAATTGAATGGAATGGAATTGAATTGAATGGTTTGGGAGGGAATGCTAGAGGGCGACCTCCAGTGAAATGGAGGCATAGGGTGCAAGAGTGCGTTAGGGAGAGGGGGGAAAGATCTTTGAGCAGGCAAGGAGGGAGTGTCTGGATAGAAAAAGTTGGAAGCTCTTCTGTCGTGGCCATCCCCTGGTGGGAGCTCCTAGGAGCAGGCGTCCATGAAATGGTGATGAATGAGTAGTAGTAGTAGTGGTGTGCCTGAGCTGTCCCACTTAAGGCGGTGTCACACTAGCACTTTTTCCGTCGATTAATGCGATTTCCGTCGATTTTTCATCGTTCCGCATGAACTTATCGCATGAATTTGTCAGACGATCAGGATCGTTTCCGCCTGCAAATTTCCGCCTTTGTTTACATTTCCAAGACCAAGACCGAGACTTTCCGCGTGGCTTCAACCTGTCTCAAACGCTCTCCTGCAGTGACAGCCTTCCTCATCCTGGTGTCACTTCTGGCAATAAGAGGTGTCACTAACTCCAGAAGTCTGTGGTACTGGCTCTTGTCCAACCTGATCCAATTCTTCAGAGTCTCATGATCCTCTAAACTCAGCTCTTTTAACAGCCTTTGGTACACACTTTCTCTTTCCCGACGAGCCAACCATGAGCGCATCCATGCACGCTTTTTGGCTTGTTTAGCTCGTCTAAATCTCACAATACACAGTATTAGGTTCAGAGCAGCGTATCTTTGCCGCAGCGTGGACTCCATGTTTGTTTACATTCCTTGGTCTGTGCCGACGGAAAGTTTCAGACGAAACACAGTTTGTGTGTGACAGGCCGCAGCCAAGATAGCGACGATTTTCAGAAAAACGACGGAAAAAGTTGACGGAAAAAGTGCTAGTGTGACACCGCCTTTACTCTGGTGACAGTGTCTGTGACCTGCCTTGTGCGTGGGTGGGGGCATGCTGCTCCTTCCTGGAGGTGAGCCCAGACAACGTATCATCAAAATACCACAACAAAATAGTCATTCTCGGGTAAATCACATTTTAGTGAGTCAGTAACACTCAGCACCGGCTTTGATATTTCCAAACTTCAGGACAATCAAATATGAACACATTACTGGAGACGTGTGCTTTGCCCACAGTGTAATCTATGCATTTTATTCAGTCTTCAAGGAATAATAAACACAACAAAGGGCTATGCTTACAGCCATGCAAAGAAAATCACATGCATCAACATCAATAACTTGGGTAATGTACACTTTTTAAAACTGCAGCGTTTGTACCAGCGGCTGCAGCTGCCCGCCAGAAACATTGGAATACATTCAGTAACCTTGTAAATGTTTGCGTCTGGGCTTATTAGCAACCTGGAATTATCTGGACTAGTCACTGCCTGTGTCCAATGCAGACAACACTACATCAGTACTCATGAATGCAAACAAAGGGCTACAGTGTGAACAGTGTCTGCCCCGCACGGCACCGCCACTTACTTGACTCAAGGACACAGCTGGGCGTCCCCGGCGAGCTGTGCGCCACACACTGGTACATCCTGGAGTCCTGGCGCACCAGGCCATGGATCTGCAGGTTGTTGCCGCTCACACTCTACAGGGAGGCTTGGCATTACACACACCTAACACAACACAGCTGTGCATTGTGTAGCTATTGACAGCCTTATATTTATCTCCCCTTATATAGAGCCTTATATCCCTTATGTATCTATTTAGAACCTTAGATCCCTTTTCCTTTACTTATCTTTTTAGAACCTTCTATATGGAACCTTATGGATCCAATGTATTATATACCTTATGCATCCATTTAGAGCAGTGGTTCTTAACCTTTTTACTACCCCGCCCCCTCCAGGAAGTGGTCCTTCCCTCCACGCCCCCTTGCATCTAGCAGTAAAATTTCCTCCCAGATGTTAAAGAAAATGGCAGGCCTTAAGTAGCCTTTAGGCAACTAAAGTAATGGCGATATGTCTGCATTTGTTCATAAACTTCTCAATATTAGCCCACGCTCTTGTTAAGAGAATAACAAATATAATGAGAGAAATTCCTAGTTTTCCCCTAGGCCTCGTGTCCCCCTCCTAGAGGGGTGCACCCCCCAGGTTAAGAACCTTACATTCCTTTCCCCTTATGTATGTATGTATGTATGTATGTATGTAAGTATGTATGTATGTATCCATCAATCTATCTATCTTATGAATCTACATATCTCTGTCCTTTTTAACCTGTAAGTGATAAATGTCCACACCATCACAAAAGTCCGTCTCCACCAGCAGCTCGCCGTTCTTGAGCCAGTGGAGCGAGGGCTCTGGCTGGCCGTACACGCTGCACTCCAGCTCCACGTTCTCCTTCTCATAGGCGAGAGCGTTGGCCGGTTGCCTCAGAAACCTCGGAGCAACTGTCACACAATTTTCAAGCTTTAGCAACTGAGAGAAACATGATGACTGAAGAACACTAAGATTTTTACTATGCCAAACTTTATACTCAAACCACAAAAATATTCCTAGTCTTTGTTCCTCCATTTTCACCGCCCTAGTAACTGAGAGGAACTTAATGATAACTGACAAACACTTGAGATTTTTCACTATGGCAAAATTTATCCACACAAATCACACACAAAAAATATGCACAGTCTTTGTTATATCACTGAAAACACTTTAGTACCGAGACAAACATCTAACCTAACCTAACTTAACGATAACTGACAAATGCTAACCTTTCACAATGCCAAACTTTACATACTCAAACCACAAGGATATGAATAGTCTTTCTTATACCATTTTCAATACTAGTAATGGAGACAAACATATGATAATTCACAAACACTAAGATTTTTACCATGCCAAACTTTATACACACACAGCACAAGAGTTAACCAGCATCTTCATTCTTTCATCCCTTTCACTGGTAAACTCTGGAACAGCCATCATGTGTCTGTATTTCCTCCTGCCTATGACCTCTACACCTGATATTGACCTCTCATGTTTTTCTTTATAGGAGCAGTGCTTTATTGTTTTCGTTGTTTTGCCTTTGAACTCTTTCATTACTGTAAAAAAATATATATGTCATAGTTTTGTCTCACCTTGGACCTGTATGTGGGCCACGGTGTCGAGCGAATCCTCCCTGTTCTCCGCCCGGCACCTGTACGTCCCCTCGTCCTCCTCCTGCAGGCCATGGATGTGCAGGCTGCTGGTGGTGGTGCCGCAGAACAGTGTGTCCAGGTCCCTGTTCTCCGCCCGGCACCTGTACGTCCCTCGTCCTCCTCCTGCAGGCCATGGATGCAGGCTGCTGGTGGTGGTGCTGCAGAACAGTGTGTCCAGGTCCCTGTTCTCCGCCCGGCACCTGTACGTCCCTCGTACTCCTCCTGCAGGCCATGGATGTGCAGGCTGCTGGTGGTGGTGCCGCAGAACAGTGTGTCCAGGTCCCTGTTCTCCGCCCGGCACCTGTACGTCCCCTCGTCCTCCTCCTGCAGGCCATGGATGTGCAGGCTGCTGGTGGTGGTGCCGCAGAACAGTGTGTCCAGGTCCCTGTTCTCCGCCCGGCACCTGTACGTCCCCTCGTCCTCCTCCTGCAGGCCATGGATGTGCAGGCTGCTGGTGGTGGTGCCGCAGAACAGTGTGTCCAGGTCCCTGTTCTCCGCCCGGCACCTGTACGTCCCTTCGTCCTCCTCCTGCAGGCCATGGATGTGCAGGCTGCTGGTGGTGGTGCCGCAGAACAGTGTGTCCAGGTCCCTGATCTACGACCGGCACCTGTACGTCCCTCGTCCTCCTCCTGCAGGCCATGGATGTGCAGGCTGCTGGTGGTGGTGCCGCAGAACAGTGTGTCCAGGTCCCTGTTCTCCGCCCGGCACCTGTACGTCCCCTCGTCCTCCTCCTGCAGGCCATGGATGTGCAGGCTGCTGGTGGTGGTGCCGCAGAACAGTGTGTCCAGGTCCCTGAGGAAAGACAGAAAGGTACGGTAAGCAAGTGAGTTTTGTATCTAATTGCTGTTTGTCACTTTTTTTTACAGTAGAGGAAGCAGCTCGAGGGAAAAACAATACCAACAAAAGCAGTCCATTACAATAACCCTGCTGCAACACTTACCTTATATACAGCAATAGCTGCAACACACACACACAAACTAAAAATAAAAGGAATGGGTATATATTTATTTGATTCTGAAACCTCTCCCTCAGTCACTGTTATCCAAGCTCTCAAGACACATCAAAATGGCCCTCTCAGTCATCTCCCAAATTCCCTTTCATCATCAACAGAACGCTTTGCAGGTCCTTACGCCATGTGGATGGTGGCACCGTCCTTGAGCCACACCATGGCTGGCTCCTGGTAGCCGTTGGCCGCACAGTCCAGGGTGATCTTGTCCCCCACCTTGCCTATCGTGGACTTTGGCTGAACAGTGAGCACGGGCCGCTGGGGGTCCCGCAGAGCGTAGGCTTCCTTGACTGTGAGTGTGGCTTGCTGGGACACCTTGCTCTTGTTGGCTTGGCAGCAGTACTCCCCGGCATGGCTACATTCTCTATTTCTAAGGCACCTGGAGAGGCAAGCAATTTCAATGCTGGAGCTACAAGTATCTTAAGTATGTGATTTAAGCTCAGGTCACACAGCATGACTCATACTATGATGAACACTAATGAATGATTGAAAATGCCCTAAGTTAATCGTCAATTTCTTCCTTAAAGCTATTTTCCATGGGTCAGGGCAGAACAGTCTGCCTGAACCTTTCCTCTCAGCCCTTCCCTCTCCCTGAAGACACCCACCAGATGGAAGGCGTGTCATTCGTGAGTCTGGCTCCAGCGGGTGACTGTTCCTGAACCCCTTGATGGAGGGCGCCGGCATGGTGTCCAGGGCACACGGGAACCCAGTGCGCTCCCCCTCCATGACCGTCACGTCCTGAGGCTGCTCATCAAACTCTGGCAGTGGTGGGGGAGAGAGCGAAGCTGTGTGTGTGGGGATGCACACAGAGAGCACTGCCCAACACTGACACCAAACTGACCAAACTGACACTCACACTCATAAAGAAATATGAAAACTACGTAATATTTTTTAATACTGTCTGTTGCCACTTTTAATGTCCAAGACGAAACAGAGAAACTTCATATGAAGAAAAAAGAATAAATATGTATATGCTATTTCATAAAAGATGCATTTAATCATGCTTCATATGATCTTCGTATATATATATATATATATATATATATATATATATATATATATATATATATATATATATATATATATATATATATATATATATATATATATATATATATATATATATATATATATATATATATATATATATATATATATATATATATATATATATATATTTGAAACATTTATTAATAGCCTATTAGGTGCAGCTACATATGTTGATGTATGTATTGTTAGAGGCCAGCCTTTATATAAGCATAAGCTTTTCAGGCACTATATATCTATATATATATATATATATATATATATATATATATATATATATATATATATATATATATATATATATATATATATATATACACACAAGAACATTACTGCTGAGGTGTGGACTGAACAAAACCTGTCTGCCCCAGCCCACTGTGCTGTAGGTGGCCCGGCACAAGTGATGAAGACAAATGAAACTCCTGCAGGACAGGAGGCAGGCTGGGGCAGTCCAATGGTTCTGCCCAAACCTTCATTAGTGTTTGTATGGCCTTTGGTGACTGCCTCAGAAGGGAAACGGATAACTCACAATGATGAAATGCAATGCAAAAAGTATACATTTGTAGTCTATCTAGGCATTTACATAATGAAGAGCAGCAACAGTTTTATGTTCCAGGTGACCACAACAATTTACATGACATAAATAACAGGAAGATCAGTCATCATCATCATCATCATCATCATCATCATTTCATGGACGCCTGCTCCTAGGAGCTCCCACCAGGGGATGGCCACGGCAGAAGAGCTTCCAGCTTTCTCTATCCAGACACTCCCTCCTTGCCTGCTCAAAGTTTCTCAAAGATTTTTCCCCCCTCTCCCTAATGTACTCTTGCACCCTATCCCTCCATTTCACTGGAGGTCGTCCTCTAGCATTCCCTCCCTCTATCTCACTCACATACACCCTTCTGGTCATCTTACTCTCCTCCATTCGCTCCATGTGGCCAAACCACTTTAAGGTCTGTCGCTTCACTTCTTCCACCACTCCACACTTCTTCCCTTCACCCCTGGGACACATTCCAAAACACACTTTCATTACTCATTCCATCCATTCTACTCACACCACAAGCACTCCTCAAATAACTCATTTCCACTGCCTGCACTCTAGACTTTCATTCCAGACCCACGTTTCATATGTGAGGGTTGGTACTATTATTGCATTTCTCAAATCCCTCTTTACCTCCATGCTCACACTTCTGCCATTCATGATTCGTCCCAAAGACCCTACCACCCTTCTTGCTTACAATGCTCTTTCTCTTATCTCTCCCTCCATGCTTACACACAACTGATCCAAGGTACTTAAACTCATTGACTTCCTCCATTTCTTCACCATTCAAAATTATTTTGCATTTTTTTTCTTCACATCTTTGCTCAAACTTTCTGTAAGAACTCCACCCTGGATGATTCTGGGCATGTTCCTCCTACTCATCCCCCCTTTGACTCCTTTATGCCTGTTATTAAGATTCTTCCAAGTGATGTTTTCTATGCCCTCTCTGGCTTCAACTCTCATAAGGCTTATGGACCTGATGGAGTGACTCCTATTGTCCTCAAAAACTGTGCTTCCATGCTGACACCCTGCCTGGTCAAACTCTTTCTTCTCTGCCTCTCAACATCTACCTTCCTGCTGGAAGTATGCCTTTGTACAGCCTGTGCCTAAGAAGGGTGACCGCTCCAATCCCTCAAACTACCACCCTATAGCTTTACTTTCATGTATATCTAAAGCTTTTGAATTAATCCTTAACCGGAAGATTCAAAAGCACCTTTCCACTTCTAACCTTCTATCTGATCGCCAGTATGGGTTCTGCAAAGGGCGTTCTACTGGCGATCTTCTTGCTCTCTTAACTGACTCTTGGTGATCCTCTCTTAGCCGTTTCGGTGAAACTTTCTTTGTTGCGCTTGACATATCGAAAGCCTTCGATAGAGTCTGGCACCAGTATTTGCTTTCTAAACTGCCCTCTTTCGGATTCTATCCCTCTCTCTGTTCCTTTATCTCCAGTTTCCTCTCCGGCCGTTCTATCTCTGCAGTGGTAGATGGTCACTGTTCTTCCCCTAAACCTATCAACAGTGGCGTTCCACAGGGCTCTGTCCTATCACCCACTCTCTTCCTGTTGTTCATCAATGATCTTCTTTCCATAACAAACTGTCCTGTCCACTCATACGCTGACGACTCCACTCTGCATTATTCACCTTCTTTCAATAGAAGACCATCACAACAGGAAGTACACGACTCCAGACTGGAGGCTGCAGAATAATTAACCTCAGACCTTGCTATCATTTCCGATTGAGGCAGAAGGAACCTTGTGTCCGTCAATGCCTCAAAAACTCAATTTCTCCACCTATCAACTCGACACAATCTTCCAAACACCTATCCCCTATCCTTCGACAACACTCAGCTGTCACCGTCTTCAACACCAAACGTCCTCGGTCTATCCTTAACTCAAAATCTCAACTTGAAACTTCACATCTCCTCTCTCGCTAAATCGGCTTCCTCGAGGTTGGGCGTTCTGTATCGTCTCTGCCAGTTCTTCTCCCCCGCGCAGTTGCTATCCATATACAGGGGCCTTGTCCGCCCTCGTATGGAGTATGCATCTCACGTGTGGGGGGGCTCCACTCACACAGCTCTTCTGGACAGAGTGGAATCTAAGGCTCTTCGTCTCATCAGCTATTCTCCTCCTACTGATAGTCTTCTACCTCTTAACCCAGCAGCGTCGGTGGACCCATTTTTGGGCTCTTGCGAGTTGGTCCGCTGAAATGGTGGACCCCGTATGGGGCTCGGCTCAAAACACCTAATTCGAGCTAATTGTAGGCGGTGGCGGCATAGAGCAACCCACCATGCATGCCTTGGGTCATTGTGGTGGGTGAGTGATCTTGAGGTGGGCTTATTTGTCATAGGTGGTGCTGTAATGTCATGGCAGACTGAATTAGCTATCCACACAGTAATCACTCGTCAAATTATCTAAAGTAGACAACAAGCGACTCTCGGCTAGATGCCACGTGTCACGAGACTGTTTATTTTGTAACAAACACCACCCAACAAGAATGGAGTTTGAGTATAAATAAATATTTTTAACGGCTTCATGGTTATGAGAGGAGTACTCTGATGTATGTTCCATGCTCTTTTCTCAGCCACTTCCCGGCTTTCCCATAGCCCAAGCCCACGGGTTAAATTCCGTCGCGATGTTGCCTCTCTTTCTATCTTCTATCGATATTTTCACGCTGACTGCTCTTCTGAACTTGCTAACTGCATGCCTCCCCCCCTCCCACGGCCCCGCTGCACACGACTTTCTACTCATGCTCATCCCTATACTGTCCAAACCCCTTATGCAAGAGTTAACCAGCATCTTCACTCTTTCATCCCTCACGCTGGTAAACTCTGGAACAATCTTCCTTCATCTGTATTTCCTCCTGCGTACGAGTTGAATTCTTTCAAGAGAAGGGTATCAGGACACCTCTCCCGAAATTGACCTCTCTTTCGGCCACCTCTTTTGATTCTTTTTTTAGGAGCAGCGAGGAGCGGGCTTTTTTTTATTATTGTTTCCTTTTTTTGTGCACTTGAGCTGTTTCCTTTGTTGTAAAAAATAAATAAATAAATAAATAAAACATTCAACTCCCACTCTATATGGACATAAAAAATCTACAGCCTCACTTCTCACAAACCATCACTTTACTTTTGTTGACATTTACTTTCAGCTTTCTCCTGTTACAGACATTATCAAAAACACTGACCAAATTTTGTAGGTCACTTTCATTTTCTGCAATAAGCACTGTGTCATCAGCAAACAGTATTGAATTCAGTACCCACTTCCTTCCCTCAATCAGTCAGCCTGTGAAATAATGAAGGCTGAGCACCAGGCAGGGAAGAGAACATTCCAGCAAACTATAATGTAAAAAATGTAAAGCCAATAAAATATTCCTGTGGAATGATGAACATCTCATGATTGTATAGAGCCTGTGGCAGCCAGTAACATAACAAACACTTTCTTGTCATGAAAATGAGCATAAATACTCACTTTAAGGCAGTTCACACAGCTACAAAGAACAAAATACAAAATGAACAACATACATCACAAGACAAAGCCCCTGCTGAGAGTGTTGGCCACACAGTGTTAGGCCTTGGCACAAGTATGAGAGAGTATTAACATGCACAAGGTGTCTTTACCATCCTCTTCCTGTGAGGAGAGAAACCAAGCATGAGTCTTGGCAGGGAATTATTCAATGCTATTTGTCATGCCATACATTCCTCATGGGAACATTTACAAGTTCATCACATGCAGCAAAACCATTCTTCCTTGCAAGGCAAACAACTGAGGTTTTGCTTTATTGTAATGCCTTGAAAACTAAGGACACCTTCCCTGTACAAGATACTACAGAGATACTTAGAAGCATAACCACTTTTTAATGTATATGAAACTAGTCCAGAATTCTCCATTTCCTGCCTCTTGAGCCACGAGGCTGGGGGAGTGAGGCTCAGTACTCCCCACAGACTGGCTGACCAGCTCCAGGGCTCTCTCCAGGGCCAAGTCCTGGCCAGAGTGGGGACCGTGGGCAGCCTCCTCTAACCTGAGTCACCTCTACACCCACCACTGAATGGGTATCAGGTAACAGGGGCTGTGCCCTTCCTCCCCAGGGGGGGGGGGTCTAAACTGTATGCGGAGATCCGTCACTCATGAGCTTCATGCCCTCTCGGGGAAGGTAGTGACGGACAATTTTGAGTCAATTGTGTGATGAGACCATGGTGAATTACACACACACACACACACGGCCCAGTAGCTCAGTGGATAGAGCGTCTGGCTCACAACCAGAAGGACCGGGGCTTGATTCCCTGGCCGGGTGAAGATAAGTTGGGTTTATCTTCTTTCACGTGTAGCCCCTGTTCACCTAGCAGTGAGTAGGTACGCGATATCAGGCAAGGAGTTGTGACCTCGCTGTGGTGGTGTGTTGTGTGTGAGTTGTCTCAGTCCTGCCCAAAGATCAGTACTACGAGCTCTGTGCTCTTCCGCAGGGGAACGGCTGGCTGTCTCGAGAGAAACGCGCAGCAGACCAAGAGGTGAATTACACACACACACACACACACACACATCAAATCACCCCAGTAGGTAGGTAATATTTTGTTAGTGTGTTCATGTCACAGCTGCAGATCTTCCCAGGAATCAGGACAAGGTGGAAGGAGGTGGTTTTCTCTCCTTGCTCTACAGAGTATGAACCAACATGTGCATCCTCAGAAACAGTCACTGAGCCAAAGACAGTCTTACCAAATCCTACACAAGACTGCCTGACTACTGCCCGTCAAGAGGCACTGCGAGGGATGACAGCCGTGGCACTCACCAACAATGCTGAGCCTGGCGCGGGTGGAGATGAAGGTGCCCACACCCAGGGAGGCACTGGTGGATGCCCTCGTCAGTCTGCTCCGGGCGTTGACCCAGGTGAGGTGCATGCCCATGCACCTGCAGGGAGGGACGAGGTGCAGGCCAAGGTGTGCTGTAAGTGCAGGGAGAGGTGAGCTGTGGAGGTTCTGTGGTAATAATAAAAGGAACAGAGGAAGGATGCAAAAATAAATAGGCAAGAAAGAAACCAAAGAGAGAATGACAAGACAGAATAATAATAAAACACAAGGCAAGAGAGTGAGGGAGGCAGGAGAGGAGGAGGCTCTGGGTTCATTCTTTGATATTCTTGGCCAACACACTAAGACAAGGTGGCTGAGCTGCATGAAGGTGGACAAGATGGGTGACCACACATCCTCTGTGTGTACTTGAGGCCACTTCCAACACAATAACATTGAATTTAATTCAATTGAAATACTTATTGTTGATTAAAAGATAATGCAGTAAAATTCTAAGGACATATAAACATGTTTCATTTTGCTTGAGGATCAAAATAGGTTTAGAAAATATTATAGGAAAATGTCTTCAGTACATTATACTGACATTGGTACCCATAGAAATGAAGGCTGTGCAACCTTATACAATAGGATACTAAATAAAGATAGATTTATAGCCCAGCCTAGAGGAGTTTCTCGCTGAAGACTATCACATGACCAAATAGTAACCTATCACCGCTGAAATAGTAATATTTCCCAGCATTTTAAAATTTCAGAAATGAGTAATAATAATGAAGAGTTATCAGAGTGATGCTTAGCAAATACAATTAAAAAAAATAGTGTTAGTCATTAGAGTGGGTTGGGTGTGATTCTAGAGTTTTACCAATGCCGGTAAGGCACACCCAAAAGCTACCTTCTGTTCATCTAAAATTTTGTAACACGTCCAGCCAATGAGACTGAAGTATCCATTGTGAGTCTGTTATAACAGCTAGAGCCTTGAGGGGGAGATCAAATCCAATAATTTTGGTCATAAGGGCGACGTACAGCTCCCCTCATCAGCTTGGATGTCTGGGCCTGAGGCGAAGGGTTGCTCCAGTCCTTGTAGCTGTGTCTCTCTCACAATGGTTTCCATATCAGGACAACAGGAGGGCAGTTATGACAGCAAGACACACACACTGCATGTCTGGCACAAACCTGACCAGCGAGAGGGTTTCCTCCCAAGACGAAAAAAAAAAGTCAGCACAACTCTATCTTCTCAGTGGGCTTGCAGGAAATTCATAAATTTTGTATCCCCTCTGTGGCCTGTTGCTACAGCCAAAGGCAAGGCTGCAAGGAGTTGCCACATTAAAAAGCAGCCAAATCCGCTTCCAAAATAGGTAAAATTATGATTTTAATACCTCGCAGTGTTCGATGGGCCACTAAAAGCGCCCAGCAGCTTTATACACAGGGCCGCCAATGTTGGTTCTCTCTCTATCAAGGGACTCTACCCTGGCCTGGCACTCCTCCAGGGCTTTACGGTCATCACAGGTGCCAGCTGGTTCATGCCACGCCGCCATCACCTCACCGCTGCCAGCCTTATCCCCACAGGCCATTACTCCTTCCTCCACCCTGACGGCCAGGCACACACCCACCCACCCCAGGCCATTACTCCTTCCTTCACCGTAACAGGCCTCTATGTACCGTTGGCTGCTATGTACCATTCCTGGCTGCTATGTACCATCCATGGCTGCTATGTACCATCCATGGCTGCTATGTACCATGATTATAGCTATGTAACATTATTATTAATATAATTAATAATAATGTTTATTTGTTTGCCACATAAATAGAGAATAGAGCAAATAGAGCTCTGCTCATTATTTGCTTCGAAAAGGGCAACTTAGGAACTCCAGTGGATCTGCTCACTATTTGCTTCGAAACTCCAGTGAACTTGCTCGGTATTTACTTCCTAACTCCAGTTATCCTTTTTATACTACCATGGCATCAGCACTTTTCCTTTGCTCAGGATGTGGATTGTGTGTTCGCCCTAGACAGGAAGCCCCTATCTGTGACGGATGCAACAAGTGGCGCCACTGCTTATGTGGTACAGCAACATCACAATCTGAGTACCGGAATATAGACAGACGATTGAAAGCTGGTCAAGTTTTCATGTGGTGTTGCCCAGACTGTCCTGACTGGATGGAAGTTTCAGGTACAATTATCTTTCTGTTTGTTAGGGGCCTTAGCTTTCTATTGCATGAGCATTTAGATAAGGATGGGTGGGAGAGGAGGGGTACTAATTTATGCCCATAGACTCTCTCTCTCTCTCTTCTACACAAACAGCCGTAGTGAGGACTCATAGGTCTGTTGTTGTTTGCCTTCCTTTGTAACTCTCTCTCTCTTTCTCTCTCTCTCTCTCTCCTCTGTATTCCTTTATGTATTTTGAAGTCATTTGTAGTCATTTAGGTTTAGTTGTACCCCTTTGCATTACTATGTATGTACCTTGTTACTTACTCACTTTCCTGTCTCACTCATGTTTTCCCTTATCCCTCTTATTTTCATTTTCCCCACTCACTTTCCATGTACATTTGCTCATATTTTTTACCCTGGTTTCAGGTGATGCCGATGATCCTTTTAATGCCTTCCCAGTCGAAGAGCAGCCTGCAATAATCAGCAACACACCCAATGGCTTCAACATCACACTTCCTATTGATGACATCACGCCAGCTGCAGAAACATCATTAGATGATGAAGCGTTACCAACAACGATCCTTGCAGACACTCCTGTGACCTACAAAATTGTTTCCGGTGGAACAAGAAAAGGCAGCTCTCTCCTTGCTGATTCTTTGGGTTTTACGAACACCAGGAAGCGAGTCATCTGTCTCAGTCAAATGGATATGCAGCTACCGTGGTAAAAAGTGCTATGCAACAATTTCACAGCAAATAGGAACAATGAACTTCAAAAGTGGACACCACCAACACACACATCCTGAGGATCCTGGTGCTGAACTCAAAGCATCGGCACGAGCTTTCGTTAAAAAGTCTGCTTTGGAATTTCCATTTGCATCATCTGGGGAAATAGTAAAGAAAGCACTCTCAAGCTGGGAAAATTCAGATGTTCCCTTACCAAATATAAACACTCTAGTCAGATGCACCAATCGCGCCAGGGAAGGACAACGTCCAAAACACCCTGAAGATAATAGTTTTGAATTAAACACAGATCATGTTCCACAGGACTTTCTTCAAGCTGATCTATTTGAAAATGGACAACAGCATCTCATATTTGCAAAACCAATTCAGTTGCAACACCTGTCCAAATCTAAAGTTTGGTACATGGACGGAACTTTTAAAATTGTTTGTACCCCTTTTGTTCAGCTTTTTAGTGTGCACAGTTTTATAAAGAAGGATGGAATTATGAAACAGGTTCCATTGTGCTTTGTCCTAATGTCAAGAAGAAAGAAAAAGGACTATGTAGCTGTCATAAGAAAAATTACTGATTTAACGTCAACATCTGTTTGTGAAGTTGTTTTGGATTTTGAAAGAGCACTATGGTCAGCAGTGCGAGTGTGCATTCCCGAGGCTTCCCTTCATGGCTGCTGGTTTCACTGGGCCCAAGCAGTGTACCCCAGAGTGAAGAGACTAGCTCTACAAAATGCCTATATTAATCAACTCGCTGTAAGACAATTCATTCGGCAGATAATGGCGCTGCCAAACTTACCTCCATCTCATATAGAGCCAGCTTACTACTTGGTGTCTGGTACATAGCAGCCTTGTTTGGTACATATAAGCCAAAGCAGTGGTACATAGGAGCCGGTACATAACAGCCCAACAATGGTACATATAAGCCAAAGCAGTGGTACATAGGAGTCGGTACATAGCAGCCCAACAATGGTACATATAAGCCAAAGCAGTGGTACATAGGAGCCGGTACATAGCAGCTAGCATTCTCCTTCACCCTGACGGCCAGACACACACACCCACCTCAGGCCATTACTCCTTCCTTCACCCTGACGGCCAGACACACACACTCACCCCAGGCCATTACTCCTTCCTTCACCCTGACGGCCAGACACACACACTCACCCCAGGCCATTACTCCTTCCTTCACCCTGACGGCCAGACACACACACACACCCCAGGCCATTACTCCTTCCTTCACCCTGACGGCCAGACACACACACACACCCCAGGCCATTACTCCTTCCTTCACCCTGACGGCCAGACACACACACCCACCCCAGGCCATTACTCCTTCCTTCACCCTGACGGCCAGACACACACACACCCCAGGCCATTACTCCTTCCTTCACCCTGACGGCCAGACACACACACTCACCCCAGGCCATTACTCCTTCCTTCACCCTGACGGCCAGACACACACACTCACCCCAGGCCATTACTCCTTCCTTCACCCTGACGGCCAGACACACACACTCACCCCAGGCCATTACTCCTTCCTTCACCCTGACGGCCAGACACACACACTCACCCCAGGCCATTACTCCTTCCTTCACCCTGACGGCCAGACACACACACACACCCCAGGCCTTTACTCCTTCCTTCACCCTGACGGCCAGACACACACACACACCCCAGGCCATTACTCCTTCCTTCACCCTGACGGCCAGACACACACACACCCCAGGCCATTACTCCTTCCTTCACCCTGACGGCCAGACACACACACTCACCCCAGGCCATTACTCCTTCCTTCACCCTGACGGCCAGACACACTCACCCACCCCAGGCCATTACTCCTTCCTTCCTGCACAGCCCCGTGTTGGCAGGTCATCATCGGCACTGAGGAGGATGTGAGGGTCAGGAGGGCAGGAGAAGGTCGAGGGAAGAGGCTTTACAGGGGCGGGGAGACACACACACACACACACACACATGTTCTGTTGTTGTGTTGATGTTCTTGGGGTCAGCCTTTGCAACGGCCCGCCCTGATTTTCTTTATTTCGTGCAGGGCTGGATGAGATCCCGTATGAATTGTATAAGAATGGAGGTGAGGTGGTGATGGACAGGATGACTGAGCTATTCAACTGTGTATGGGAGAATGAGAGTGCCTCGGGAATGGAACGAATGCAGAGTGACTGATACACAAGGGAGGACATAAGAGTAAGAAAGAGCTGAAGAATTATAGGCCGATAGCCCTGGCGAATACGGTGGGAAAGATTTTCTGTGCTGTGTTGAATGAAAGGCTGTGTAAGTGGATTGAAAGAGAGAGAGTGCTGGGTGAGGAGCAGAATGGTTTTCGCACAGACAGGAGGGCAGAGGACAATATGTATGTGGTAAATGAGATGATAGAAAGGAAAAGGAAGAATGGAAGTCCGTTGCATCTTGGGTTTCTGGATATTGAGAAAGCGTATGATAGAGTGAACAGGGAGGTGATGTGCAAGGTACTGGAGAAAGTAGGTTTGAGTGATAAGATAGTGCGAATCATTAGGAGCATGTATGTGGATACAAGAGCCAGGTATAGGTTAGGAACATTAGAGACAGAGTGGGTGAGGAGTGAAAGAGGTGTTAGGCAGGGCTGCATCCTGTCTCCAACTCTCTTCAGTCTGTACACTGAGGAGTTGGCAGCCAGGATGAGGAGAAAGAATGCAGGAGTAAAAGTGGGAGAAGACAGGGTATGTGTGCTTCTGTATGCAGATGACGTGGTAGTCATGAGTGAGTCAGCGGAGGAACTGCAGGAACTATTAGATGTGGTGAATGAGTATGGGAGAGATTTTGGAGTGAAATATAGTAGTGAGAAAAGTCAGATAATGGTTGTGAATGGGGCAGAAGATGAGAGAAATAGGACCTGGAGGCTAGGAGACACAGAGCTAGGGCAAACAGATGCATACAAGTACCTGGGTGTATGGATGAGTCCGAGAGGATGTGAAAGGACAAAGAATGAGAAGATTAGCCTAGTTAATCAATGGGTGGGCCGTCTGGGAAGTGCGGCAAGAATGAGAGCATGTATGATGTGCTGAGAGAGGTGTGGAAGAGTGTAGCAGTGCCGAGTGTGATGTATGGGATGGAGGTGATTACATGGAGTGAGTTGGAAATGGATAAATTGGAAGTAGGGCAAAATAGGATCGGTAGGTTAGCTTTGAATGCACCAAGGTATGCAGCGGTGGAAGCATTGAGGGGTGATATGGGGTGGAGTACCTTTAGGGAAAGATTTAGGAAGGCTACCCTTAGATACAAAGTCAGACTGGAACGAATGGATGACGCGAGATTGGCACGGAAGGTCTACTTGTGGAGTGTGCATGAGAGCAAATGGATTAAAAACTGCATGAGAATGGTTGGTGACAGTGGTATGCGAGTCAGGTGGGTGAGCAGAGAGGAAGGGAGGCGTTTCTTTGAATGGAAGGTGACTGACAGAAATAGTGGGGGTCTAGAATGGAATGTGAGAAAGTGGAAGAAAGAGATAGACAGTGCAGTGAAAGGTGACGGTCTGAGGAGGTGGAAGCATGCGATGGAGCGAAAGACTACTTTGGAGTGGTACAGGGAAAAGGAAGCCCCGCAGTGTGTCAGCTGGTATGATGGAAGCCTGGGTGGTGGTGATCTTCTCTTCCAAGCTCGCGCGCAGTGTATGAATGTGAATGCAAGAAACTACAGGTGGTCTGAGTCCCGCAGCAAAGTGTGTCAGATATGTGACAGGGGTGTGGATGAAACTGTCGTGCATGTGATACAGGTGTGTGGGAGGTACCGGAGAGAAAGGACGGAGATGATGAGGGTGGCACTGAGTGAGATGGGCTGCAGGGATGTGAATGGGAGGATTGCAAGGACAGAGAGGGAATGGATGCTGCTGCTGCCGGGACTGAGTGATGAAGCAAATGATAGAATTATAGAAGCCATGAAGAGTTTTCTGGAAAAGATGTGGTGTGCAAGAAATAGGGAATTGGAAGATTTGTAATGGATACTGTTGTTTTATTTTTACAGGGTGTGCCGATGCGAAGGCCTGGGGCGGTATACACAAAAGTTCTTAGCATCGCTAAGTGCACTTAACGGCAAAGAATCGTTAAGTTTTCTACTTAAAATGGCGCTGGGCCGCTTAGCGCTGAAGCTGGAGCACTTAGCGGGCGGAAAATTTAAGGCGGGGAAGGGGCTCCCTTAGCACCGTTAAAAATGCATAAGTATTGCAACATGGTGGATTACAGCGGGATGAAAGGCATCACCTCCTAATATATCTCCCTCGTCTAGACGAATTGGAGGCGTGTAATGATTTGAAACTCATCCTGAAATATCTGTGGACTGTGCTGACCGTGCTGAGATGAGTGGTTCGGCGAGGCGGACCTTGGAAACACCTACATGGCCATCACGACTGAAGTGGTGTTCGCTGACAGGTAAAATGCAGGTGCAACCTTCACAGACTGACAGAGATTGAGTGATAACAGACACTGGAGACCCTCCAAGCGATGGCTGGTGACCGCCTGCCACCATCCACAGGCTGTTACACAAAGAGCCCTGGGAGTAACCTTGCTGGAAGCCCCGCGGGCCGCAGTGTGTGGCTGGCGTTATACAGCCCCCAGCCATCGCCTGGAGGGCATCCAGTGTCTGTTATCACTCACCTTAGGTAGTCTGTGAAGGTCCAGTCATCACTGGTGCACGTGTATCTTACCTGTGATCAACACCGGCAGCCACAGACTCCTGCCCAAGGAACGAACACAGGTGAGCCAATATTTTACCTCGCCAGACTTATCCTTTACAATATTCAACTCTTTAAACCTAACACACCTGTTAATCTTGTGACTGACTTCAACAAACGTTTCCCACCAATCTTACCAAACCCTAAACAATACCTATTTGGGTCACTAGTGTCTGTTATTTAATTTTTACTTGACTAACCTCCCAGCAACGATAAACCAAACCTAACCTGGGTAAATTTATCATTGACATATAGTTATTTCAACTTAATCTGTTATTTAAGATAGGCAGTTTTAACCAAATCAGCAATTATTTAGAAAAGTTGATATTTTTAACCTAACTTAAATGTCAGAAGTGTCCTAACAAAATTACCTTCCTCTGCTTATTTTTAGTAACCAAACCAAATCAATTTGACGTACCGGTAGCTCTTAAACCGAACTTGCTCTAGTACTCAAGCTTGCATCACTTATGACTTTTTTCCTTTAATCCTAAATCAACTTGTTTAGAAACCTTGCTCTGACATACCTAACTTAATATAAGTTCACCTCTCCTAGCTCAGATAAATTTCCGATTTGTGTTACTGACTATTTTTTAAACAAACATTTTGATTTTGGACGTAAATTTTTTACCAAACTAACTATCATTCAGAATGTTGCCTTATTTTAACTTAACAAAAAATTATAAACGTCACCTAACCTCATTGATCCTCCTTAACGAACGGTAGCTATCCTTCCTGTAAAATACCTCCCAGGAATCCCTGGGTGTTGCAAAATGGTACTAATACCCATGCTAGCTAGCATTGTAGTATTGTTTAATTTGTTTTGGTCATGTCTTTTTTTTCACATTTAAAATTAATTAGTTCACAGTATATTATGGCTTTTGTTATTTGCAGCTTCCTTTCTTATGAAGATCTAAAAGTGAATTTTATGATTATTCTTAGTCTTACTCCCAAATAGCTATTAAAGTCAATCAACAATGCTAAAATCTTTTTGAACAAAAAAAATTGCAAATTGGTCCATGAGTCAAGAGTTTTGACTTCTGGACAAGTATAGATATAGATATAGGGCAGGTACCAAAGCATTTCTAATTGTAATGTATCTATTTGCAGTGATTGTGATGACATTGACAACAACGAGCAAGTCCTCCTAGACCTAGAGTGACCTCAAGCTGGTATTCGCCACATAACATTATTGTTTAATCATTTAGTTTTTATCATCCAGCATCAAGCAGTCATTCCCATGCAAGAATATAATGCACAATATAAGCAACTTCAATTGCTAGAAAATAAGACAATGTTGCCAGCCCATATAGTGTGCACTGTGCAGTAAATAACTCATGTAGATAATGCCTGTTGTTCTATCATATACTTATGTCGATGCAATGTCTTTTAGTTCTTGCTTCGGGTATATTAATTACTAATCCATTCTTATTTCTCCGACGGCCATTTCCTGTGTCGATACGTCAATCAGTTCAGTACTTTTATTTTCTTAGCTTGTGTTTTGCAATTCTTTGCCAATTAAATCACTGGACACATCTTAATAAATATCACAGATTTAATTATCATATATCAGTCCCATAAGTTTATTTCAGATGCTCTTAAAACAACATCTGTCCATTCATAGTCCAACTTAACCTGGTAGCAGCAACGGGCCATATTCGTGGCTTTACCGTGTACCAGCGATAGGCCACATTTTTGCCAAGATATAAACCCCAAAAATAGATGATGCATAAACTGATCACAAATGTGTTGATATATATTATGAAATGGTTTGCGTGAGTGATGATTTTTTCTCATTTTTCTCGCTCGGAGGGGCCTTTAAGAAACATGATCCCTGCAGCTACCAGGTTAACCTCTTTTAGTATAGTACACTAATCAAGAAAAACATCCCAATTAATATATATATATATATATATATATATATATATATATATATATATATATATATATATATATATATATATATATATATATATATATATATATATATATTATGTTGTTTATTTGAACTTGTACTCATATTTCAAGGCCAAACATGATGTGGAAGAAGAAATCAGTTGTCTCCATCAGTCGGGTTTGTGCCATGGCAGCTTTCTCCAGCTGTCCGGCAGAGGTCCAGTCCATGCCATGGAGAAATTCAGCCCCCAACAATGAGATGGCATGCCAGAGATGGATCCGCAGCTTCTCCTCCAATCAATCAATCCTTGCAATGCCCTTTCTCTTTTCTCTTCTTCTGTACCACCATGCTTACACATAACTGATCCAAGGTACTTAAACTCGTTAACCTCCTCCATTTCTTCACCATTCAAAATTATTTGGCATTCTTTTTCACATTCAATGCCCACTCTATATGGGCATACAAACTCTACAACCTCCCTTCTACTCCGCTCACAAACCATCACTTTACTTTTGTTGACATTTACTTTCAACTTTCTCCTTTTACATACACTATCAAAAACACTGACCAAATTTTGTAAGTCACTTTCATTTTCTGCATTGAGCACCGTGTCATCAGCAAATAAGATTGAATTCATCACCCACTTCCCTCCCTCCCTCAGCATACATTTTTACTTCAATTTCCCCAACTTTGCCCTTCATTTCTCATAACACCATCCATATAAATATTTAACAACATTGATGAATTATATATCTTTAAGACGTCCCACAATGCCAGCCAATCGACTCTGTCATAAACTTTCTTTAGAATAACTAGATCCATGAAGGCAGCATAGTATTTTTTCCTTTTGCTAATATTTTTTCTAATAAAACACCATCCTGAAGGAAAATATCTGATCCACACATCCTCTTCCCTTCCTGAAGTCTCCTTGTTCTTCACTGATTTTCTCTTCTGTAAGTCTTTGCGCAGTCTCAATTAGGACTTTTCCATATACCTTTCCAGGTAGCCTACACTCAGCAGACTTATACCCCTACAACTCCCACTTCCCCTCTCCTGCCCTTCCCCTTGTAAACTGGGACCATGATGGCTTTTGTCAAGTCTGCTGGGACCTCCCCCCCCCCTTCCCAGGCCACTTCACATATCTTGACCATTCATATAGTAACTTCATCTCCACACTTCAACATTTCTGCTGTGATTCCTCTCAATTCATTCATCATCATCATCCCATCAATGCCTGCTCTTAGGAGCTCCCACCAGGGGATGGCCACGGCAGGAGTTTCCATCTTTCTCTATCCGGACATTCCCTCCTTGCCTGCTCAAAGTTTCTCAAGGATCTCTCATCCTTCTCCCTAACGTACTCCTGCACCCTATCTCTCCATTTCACTGGAGGTCGTCCTCTAACATTCCCTCCCTCAATCTCACATACACCCTTCTGGTCATCTTACTCTCCTCCATTCGCTCCATGTGGCCAAACCACTTTAAAATCACTCATTCCCTTCACCCCCGTGACACATTCCAAAATGCTCATACACACTTTCATTACTTATTCCATCCATTCTACTCACACCACAAGCACTCCTCAAATAACTCATTTCCACTGCCTGCACTCTAGACCTCTGACTTTCATTCAAGGCCCATGTTTCACTTGCATATGTGAGGGTTGGTACTATTATTGTATTTTCAACTGATAACTGATCCAGGGTACTTAAACTCATTGACCTCCTCCATTTCTTCACCATTCAGAATTATTTTGCATTCTTTTTCACATTCAGTTCCCACTCTATATGGGCATACAAAATCTACAACTTCACTTCTACTCCCCTCACAAACCATCACTTTACTTTTGTTGACATTTACTTTCAGCTTTCTCCTTTTACAGACGCTATGAAAATCACTGACCAAGTTTTGTAAGTCACTTTCATTTTCTGCAATGAGCACTGTGTCATCAGTAAACAGGATTGAATTCAGCACCCACTGCCTTCCCTCAGCGTACATTTTTACTCCAACTTTGCCCTTTATTTCTCTCATGACACCATCCATATAAATATTGAACAACCATGGTGACATGACACGCCCCTGCCTTAATCCCACCTTTATCTCAAAATGTTCACTTGTTTCTCCACCAATTTTGACACATGCAGATGCATCCTCATAGAAAGACTTTATTGCACTAAGCAGTTTTCCTCCCACACCATAAATCTTTAAAACATCCCACAATGCAATCCAATCGAATCTGTCATAAGCTTTTTCAAAGTCCATGAAGGCAGCGTATAGTTTCTTTCCTTTTGCTATTATTTTTTCTCCTACCATCCTGAAGGAAAATATTTGATTGATTCCATCAGTTCCTGCTGCTTTTCCATTTTTTAATCTTTTTAATGCCTGATTTACTTCTTCATATGTTATACTTCTTTCTTTATATACTCCTCTACCTCCGCTCAAAACTGTTGCTGTAACAGCTGCTGGACGTCCATCATCAAAATTCATTAAGTTTTTGAAATATTCTCTCCATGTCTCTTTCACAGCTTCCCCGTCTTTGAACATCTTTCCATTCTCACCCATAACTTCATTAATTTTCCTTGGGGAGATATTATTGGGGTGATGCTTTTCTTTCGTTTTTTACTTCTTTCCAATATGATTTCCTGTTCCCTTTATATTTTTCACTTAGTCTTTTCCAAAGTCTTCACCAACTCTCTTCTTACTTTCTTTTATTGCTTGTTTTAATTTCATTTTGCATTCTCTATATTTCTTTTTCCTTTCCCTTTTTACTTGCTCAACCACATTTCTTTCTTAAGTTTTCTTAAAAAAGTTCCCTTTTCTCTTTTACTATCCTCCTTATCTCTTCTGTCCACCATGAATTTCCTTTTCTTTTTCCATCTCTCACCACTTTCATCCCTACAACTTTTTTGTTGTAGTTAACACTACTTCTTTAAATGTTCCAAAAACTTTTTCAGTATCTGTACTATCTTTCACACTTTCCCATTTTTCACTTAAGGCCTCTGCCATTTCACGTTATACTCATCTTTTATTTCTTTTTTCCTGTAACTTTCTATCTTCAGTATTTCCTTTTTACTTCACCTTTCTTTTCAAACACCCACTTTTGCAAGATGGTCAGAGCCATCGAACATCCCGCTTACTACCTTCGCGTCACAGATATCCTTTCTCAGTCTTCCCTCTACTGCCACATAATCAATCAATCCTTTCTGCTCATAATAATTCCCCCTCCTCCAAGTGTATATGTGGATATAGGCAAAAGTAATAAAGCCCCACACATCAGAAGTTGTATTGCTTTGCCTGGGTTATGCAGATGATGTAGTATTAGTGGAAGGATTTTGCCTGATCCTAAATGACTTTGGTATGGAATGGAAACTTATCTTTAAACATAATAATGGAAATTCACACCAGCAGTAGGACAGCGGGTGCTGGGAAACAATATCTTAGAGGTAATAGAAACACAAGGTTATTTAGCATTTGAGATAAGCAAGGAGGCCATAGGAGAAAGCACAAAGAAAACTGAATGAAGCCAAGGTAAGGAAAATGACGGGTGTTAACATCAGTGGTAGAGAAGGGAAATTAGCCAGTATGAATATGGAAGTTGCTTTTGGATGGGGAAAGTAGTAACCCCACAGCTATCTTGTATGGGTCAGCAAAACTAACACTTAAGATGTCGGGAGATTAGAAGTCATTCAAGACCAGTTGGCATGATAGTGTTCACATGCTCTCAGGGGAAATGGGGTGAAGCTTCTGAGAAAGGTTAACAAAGGGGAAGCTGAGTTTCAAAGAGAGGAAATGAGTGAACACCGGTGGGCCAAATTAATATAACACTGGAAATTCAAGACAATCCCCTTTGGAAAAAGGAAATATACAGAGAGGGAAAGCATATGATGACACTGGAGCAGAGTGAAACAATGTGAATGGGAGACCTGTCAAAGATAGTTGAGAAAAGTTGCTTCTGTGAATGGAGAAGTACCTATACCTATCTATAGTACAGCAGATAGGTGTAGAAGCTCGGGAAACATTAGAACATTTTATAATAGTACTAATGATTGTGTGACTTGACCCACTGAGGCAAAGATATACCAGAGTAACCTGACTGAAAGTTGATATATATAAAAATAAATAAACAAGAAAGTCACTGAACACACGAGTCTGAAATTATGGTAACCATCTCACGTGAGGCTAATGCATTATGTGCTGTATGTTGGTCTCTGAATACAGTACAGTGACAAACAGCTTGAATATTGAAGAAACTTCAAACTATTGAGGAGTGTGAATTAACGCATCTTAGCACATTGCATTTTGGGGGTAGAGGGGTCAGGTTAGGTTGGTCATAGGCTAGGCATAGTTAGGTTTGGTCAGGTCTGGTTAGATTTAGTTTGTTTTGACTTGTCTACTTTTATTATTTGGTAGTTCCGTGTGATACGCTTCGCGCTACGCCTTTGTTGTCACCGGCGGCTGAGGAGACGACATCAGGGCAGTAATATACATATTTTACCAAAACACATAAAAGAATAGTGGAGGTACACCGGAAACATGAAAAGATGCACCTTTATAACGATCATAGGCAATAAAGACCACAAGAGGAAGAAGAAGAAGGCTCGTTTATGTCGATCATTTACTCCATTGATGTGTCTATTGTTTCCAAACAAGCTTTTGTGTACAGATAGATAACATGTTGAATGCATTATAGCTATTTCATCTTTGCATAATATGTCCTGTGGTAGCTATATACAATGCTTTTGCAAGTGGTCGTTTTGCTAGGCGATGCACTTCATACCGGTATTTTGCTCAAAAAATACTTAGCTTAGAGTCCGCTAAGGGGAATTCTGAGTAATACTTAAGGGCCTATGCTTAGCTAAAAGTTGTTAAGTGCAAGGCTTAGTATTATTCTTAGAATATTTGTGTATACGGCCCCTGACTCTCCAGCGGGTCACCTGTACAGCAAGAGCAAGAGCAAGCGCCTTTCTTTTCTTGTCTTCTATACTTGTTCTTTTTTTCCAGAGTTCACTCGGAGCTTTTTTCAATAAATTTTTCCCAATGGTGTCACTGAAGAGGGGTTCTCCCAGCCAATTTTCTTTCTAAGGCTGATCAAATATCTTATATATCTGTGTTATTTCTTTTAGGTTTTCACAATACAATAAAAAGTGATCAAGATTTTCCTTCTCAGCACCACAGCCATCACACCTTACTGTTTCTCCTATAAATCTTCTTCTATCATTTAACTTTATAGTGTTTGTTCTGCATTTAAAAAAGTATTATGGAGGCAAATGTGTTATCATAGAAATCTTCTTGCTCTATGTCTGTTTTGAACTCTTTGCATAGACTCAGGCTGCTCTTTTGCTTAATTTCCTCTTTCCATTTAGTGGCGTCAGTTTCTCTTAATGTATTTTTTATGAGGTCCTTCTTAACAGTTCTTAGGTTGACCTGACCTAGGCCCGTCTCTTGTGTGATGTTGTGTATGTTCTTCAGCCAGTACTCCTTCTTGTGCTCCTCTCTTAGTCTGCTAAATATCTCTCCCACAAGTGTGTCGTCTTTGTGTAATAAACATTTAATATAACTGAGCTTATTTGTGTTCAGCCTGGTGGTCTCCATGCTAGATGCTCCTATTTCACCTCTTAAAGTACTTGAAGGGGTGCCGGCCTTTTGTCCCCCCCAGAATAGTTCGCCAGACTTTATTTTCAATGGTTTGGAGTTTTTGAATCTCATTTTTTGAAAAAGTTACTAAGTCGGTACCATACGGGACAGCTGGGATTGCCACATTTTTCCAAAAGGTTTTCCCAATGATCAATTTGTTGCTGCTTCTTGCAATTTAAGTGTTCTTTTCATTGTTGTATCTGAGGTTACTTTTATTTTCTTATCAAAGTCTGTTATGTCGTCCATGTTTAGGGAGCCGCTGTTTTTCAACTCTTGTATAAAGTTTCTTGTAGTTTCCTCATTAATTTTCAAATAAGTTGTTATATCCCAAAACCCTTTATTATGGTTTATGTTGGTATTTCTTTTAAAGTTAAAAAAGGTTTTTAGTAGGTTGTGATCAGAAAGATCGAATTCTTCTCTGTTTTCATCAATTTCCAAGCCTACATAATGCTGTATCATTGTTTGCTTTACCATTGCAAAATCTATCACACTTCTTTGGTTTCTACTCTGCCATGTGTACAGTCCTTTACACTCTGGTGTGTCATTTAATAGTGTTCCATTCAGTAAGTCAAGAGTTTGTAATATCTTTTCTCCATTCCAGTCAATCTTCTGTTCCCCCAGAAAACCAACGTGTCCATTCCAGTCCCCTAAAATTATTATGCCCTCTTCCCTGTGTTTGTTTACTAAATTTTCCACTTCAGTTAGGATGTCAATATTTCTTGGTTTGTCATTTACTGATAAATACAATAATATTATATAAAAATGTGTACTATATTTCTTGAGATTGATGCAGAGTAAATCTGTGTGTTTAGTGGCTATGACCTCAATATGTTGTTTATTTTCCTCCCTGCTTAGTATCATTAATCCTCCCCCCTTTCTGTCCTCCAAGTTTCTAAAATTTTCAACTTTAAAAAGTCCCTTTGTAGTATCAAACCTATTGAATTTGCACTGTGTTTCGGTAATACATATAAAATCTTCTGCGCTATCCACAAAATTTTACTGTGATAAATGTGATAATTGGTTTCATCCTAGTCCACTGTGTATGGGGGTATCTGATCGTGTGATTGATGTCATTCGTGAGGCAGGAGGTGCTGGGGTTGAATATGTTTGTACTCAGTGTAGGGCTCGTCCTATGGTTGCTGGAGCTGGTAAGGATTCCTCAGGTGACCCAGCTTTAGCTCAACTCTTTGTAATGGTGAGATCCTTGTGCTCAGCAATTGCTAAACTAACAGAAAGGGTGGACTCTCTTGCCTCGCATTCATCTTCTGCCCCTCCGACTCAGGTTACCTCTGGGGATGATTTGAGAATGTCTATTCGGGAGGAAATAGTAGAGATGGACGAGAGAAGAAAAAGGAAAGAATCAGTCATATTCAGGGGTGTAAAGGTCGAGTCTAATGAAGATGCAAGGACTAGCATTGCAAACATCACTCGCTATCTTCTGAATACCACTCCATCTATGTCTGATTTATTTTGTATTGATAGAAACAAGGGTCTTTACAGAGTTAAAATTGCCGATGATGACTCGCGTAGGAAGCTAGTGATGGAAGCAAAAATTTTTAGAAACAACCACGAGTTCAATGGCATTTATGTTAATAGGGATTTAACATTCAAACAAAGAAAAGAACTGTATGAGAGGCGACAAAGGAACAGGCTAGCTGGTGCCTCAGCTCAGCCTGTAGCCCAGCCTGCCAGTTCTGATTCTCTTGGCTCAACTGCCCCTTTACTACCCAACTAAATGTTAGTTTGTGTAATGTAAATAGTCTTATCAATAAGGTTGCATTTGTTAAGCACTTCTTATTTTCAAATAATGCACATGTATTAGGGGTTACTGAGACTTGGTTAATTAGTACTATTCCAGATGCTGCAGTTTCAATTACTAATTATAACGTATTCAGAAATGACGTTTCTGGTTCAGTTCATAAACATGGAGTTGGCATTTATGTACATAATTCTTACAGATGTCTCAACATGAACATCAAAATACCTAACGTCTGCTCAGTCTTTCTTCCAGATTACAAAATATTTATTGTAGTTGTTTATAGACCTCCCTCTTACTCTCTTCAAGACAATAATAAACTCATAGATTTTCTAACAGATTTTTGTACTAACAGGGAAGTAATAGTGATTGGTGATTTTAACCTTCCTTCTATCTCTTGGTTACTAGGCGGTGTAAATAATGTAACTGCTAATACTGATAAACTTTTTCTAGACTGTTTCACCTCATTAGGCCTCACTCAGTGGATTGATGAGCCAACAAACATCAGGGCAGGCAATACTTTAGATCTATTTCTCACTACTGAAACTGATCGAGTAGTCTCCTCTAATGTATTTCCCCCATTTCCCAACTGTGATCACTGTGTTATACTTTGTGGCTATATTTTCCAGTACAAACTTGTGAAGTCAAATGTCAGCGCTGCATCCCCTCTCTGGCCTAAAGCCAATTTTAAGCAAATTAATCAATTCTTGTCCACTGTAGACTGGGACTTTGAATTCCAGAATATAAACTCTAATGATTCATACAATAAATTTTTGTCCTATATAAACTATCTTGGAAGAACATATGCTCCACAAAAAACTCTTCGCTCCTCATCAAGTGCCCCTTACAAACCATGGGAATACAAACCTCCTAGAGCTCTTATAAACATCCGAAAGAATAGTTGGAACCATTACAAACAGATGAGAGCAGTACATGCTAGAAACTCTGTACTTGCTTTAGAAGCTTTGCAAACATTTCTGGATGTAAATTACCAGTACAGGAACTATTCCACTCAGAAACAGATTTCTTATGAGGAGGACATCCTTAATAATTACTCAGTTAAGCCCAAATTATTTCACTCGTACATACGCGGGAAAAAGTAGGCTGTCCTTCCGTTGGTCTTCTCGGTGATGCAGAAAACTTAGTATCCGACCCTAAAGAGATGGCTCAGCTCTTAGGTGGTGCTTTTCCTCAGTGTTTACCATACCCTCTGGTCTTCCACAGTCACCACACCAAGTACATGATGGCTCCTTTCACCAGATACACTTCACAGTTCATGATGTTGCTAGGGAACTCGGTGCTATTAACCCTTCCACTGCAATGGGACCTGACTCTGTTCATCCAGTATTACTAAAACATTGCTCCACTAATTTAGCATATCCTCTGTTTAAAATATTCGTTTCATCTATAAATTCGGGGGAGATTCCTGAAATTTGGAAAAAATCTTCAGTAGTACCTATTTTCAAGAAAGGTAAACGAAGTGATCCTCTTAACTATCCTTGATAAGCCTCACTTCTGTTAGCTGTAAAATTTTAGAGAATAATTGTTGCTGCACTGCATAATTATTTGGAAGCCAATTCAATACTGAATGTCAACCAGTTTGGTTTTCGCTCTGGCAAGTCTGTGGAGGATCAGCTCTTACTTACGTATGATGCAGTCTCTGAGTGGATGGACACGGGCAATATGGTTGATCTTATTCTCTTTGATTTTTCAAAAGCCTTCGACACTGTTAATCACCAGATTCTATTTACTAAACTTAATTCAGTGGGCATTAATGGTGTTATTCTATCTTGGATCAAGACATTTCTATCCCATAGGACTATGGAAGTTGTAGTGGGCGGACAGATCAGTTCTTCATTTCCAGTAATTAGCGGTGTGCCACAGGGTTCTGTGTTAGGTCCTACTCTTTTCCTTATTTACATAAATCACATCTCCACTACTTTAGTATCAAACATAAAATTATTTGCTGATGATCTAAAACGTTATCTTCTGATAAAGCCTCAGAGCCTTAATACAGTGTTGGAGGGCATTAGTATTGTCCAAAGAGATATTGATTCTTTAATTAAAGTTGCAGAATCTTGGGACTTAAAGATTAATGCTGACAAAACTAAACTCATGAGCTTTGGCACCGACCTCCGTCAGTCTTATGATTTGGGCCCGTACTCATTTTATACTGTTAAAGGCAATCCCCTAAGTTTCAGTTTTGCTGCAGTAGATCTTGGCATAACCACTGATCCATCATTAAGATTCCATCACCATATCCAATCTGTAGTGTCAAAGGCTGCTGGTTTGTCATATTCCTTTCTTAAGTCAACCTTGTGTCGCTCACCTTCCTTTATGGTTAAACTATTCATTACACATGTACGTCCACTTCTTGAATTTGCATCCCCAGTATGGAACACAGGTTATGTTACTGACTTATCTCTTCTAGAATCAGTTCAGCGTCGATGGACTAAGCTTATCACAGGTTGTGAGACTATGTCTTATGATCAGCGACTTAAAACTTTAGATCTTTACTCTGTGAAAGGAAGACTATTGCGGGCAGATATTATTAAATGTTGGAAGATCTTCAATGGTATGTCAGCTATATCACCTACAGATCTATTCACCATGGCACCAACAAGGGATATCTAGAGGGCACAAGTTCAAAATTTTTGTTCCTCACATCACTTCCGAAACCAGACATAGATTTTTCTCAGTTCGTGTGGTGAGGCTGTGGAACTCACTCCCCCCAGAGGTAGCAGAGTCAACCAACCTAAACTCTTTCAAGAAGGGACTTGCTGTTCCTGGGAGACACTTTATTTCATTACTGAGCTCAATCTACTTATTAACATTCTAAACAGGCTTTTAGCACACTTTCCAGTCTTATCTTTCTTTGTCTTGGATTTCTGTTGTTCTCTAATGCACAAGACTGGCGTGCTAGCCACTGTGGGGTTCCCTCCAAGGGAGCCCAACCAGGTAAGAACCAGGTAAGAAACAGCATAACTAACCCCTCGCTGAAGACTGTGGCCTGAAGACTTCTTACCAGGTCACACCCCAGGCTACTTAAACACTCTGCTGCACTGCTATCAAGCCTTTACCAGCATAACTAACCCCTCGCTGAAGACACTGACCTGAAGACTTCTTACCAGGTCACACCCCAGGCTACTTAAACACTGCTGCACTGCTATCAAGCCTTTACCAGCATAACTAACCCCTCGCTGAAGACACTGACCTGAAGACTTCTTACCAGGTCACACCCCAGGCTACTTAAACACTCTGCTGCACTGCTATCAAGCCCTTACCAGCATAACTAACCCCTCTTCCTTCTTCATTCGTCGCTCCAAACACTCAACCACTAAATCTTGCTTCCATTCGCTTTCTTTTTTTTTTCATTCATCCTTATAAATCCCTCAACTTCGGTCTGGGGCCAACTACTAGTACTAGGCCCAACCAAGAAAGCCTACGCGCGCCATAAGGGAAACAAGAAAAAGAAATAATAAAAAATCCGTGCTTCCTCTTTCCGTGCGTGGTAAAATAAGAAGCTTTCGGTGAAGGTCGCTATAGCAGCTTTTAAAGACGCTCTTGGGACATTGCCTGAGCACGTCTGCCACGAACTAAACCCATTCAGCGAGTGGCCGATTGTGAAGGCAGAGGAGCGATTGATAGAGGCCTGAGGTGTTTTTTTCTCCTTTTTTAGATTTCCAGTCCGAGAGATCTTAAGTGAATAGGATGTTGGTAAAAGGGGTGAA